>NC_090354.1:567932-688088 GCF_035084215.1 Heptranchias perlo
TCCCCCATCTCTCCTCTCCCCCCCCCCCCCCCCCCCCCCCCCCCCGTCTCTCCTCTCCCCCCCCCCCCCCCCCGTCTCTCCTCTCCCTCCCCCCCCCGTCTCTCCTCTCCCCCCCCCCGTCTCTCCTCTCCCCCCCCCCCGTCTCTCCTCTCTCCCCCCCCCCCCCCCCCGTCTCTCCTCTCCCCCCCCCCGTCTCTCCTCTCTCCCCCCCCCCCCCCCCCCGTCTCTCCTCTCCCCCCCCCCCCCCCGTCTCTCCTCTCCCCCCCCCCCCCCCCCCCCGTCTCTCCTCTCCCCCCCCCCCCCCCCCCCCCCCCCCCCCGTCTCTCCTCTTCCCCCCCCCCCCCCCGTCTCTCCTCCCCCCCCCCCCCCGTCTCTCCTCCCCCCCCCCCCCGTCTCTCCTCTCCCCCCCCCCCCCCCGTCTCTCCCCCCCCCCCCCCCCCCGTCTCTCCTCCCCCCCCCCGTCTCTCCTCCCCCCCCCGTCTCTCCTCCCCCCCCCCGTCTCTCCTCCCCCCCCCCCCCCCGTCTCTCCTCCCCCCCCCCCCCCCCCGTCTCTCCTCTCCCCCCCCCGTCTCTCCTCCCCCCCCCCGTCTCTCCTCGTCTCTCCTCTCCCCCCCCCCCCCGTCTCTCCTCTCCCTCCCCCCCCGTCTCTCCTCTCCCCCCCCCCCCCGTCTCTCCTCTCCCCCCCCCCCCCCCCCCCGTCTCTCCTCTCCCCCCCCCCCCCCCGTCTCTCCTCTCCCCCCCCCCCCCCCCGTCTCTCCTCTCCCCCCCCCCCGTCTCTCCTCTTCCCCCCCCCCCCCCCGTCTCTCCTCTTCCCCCCCCCCCCCGTCTCTCCTCTTCCCCCCCCCCCGTCTCTCCTCTTCCCCCCCCCCCCCGTCTCTCCTCTTCCCCCCCCCCCCGTCTCTCCTCTTCCCCCCCCCCCCGTCTCTCCTCTTCCCCCCCCCCCCCCGTCTCTCCTCTTCCCCCCCCCCCCCCGTCTCTCCTCTTCCCCCCCCCCCCCCCGTCTCTCCTCTCCCCCCCCCCCGTCTCTCCCCCCCCCCCCCCCCGTCTCTCCTCTCCCCCCCCCCCCCGTCTCTCCTCTCCCCCCCCCCCGTCTCTCCTCTCCCCCCCCCGTCTCTCCTCCCCCCCCCCGTCTCTCCTCTCCCCCCCCCCGTCTCTCCTCTCCCCCCCCCCCCCCGTCTCTCCTCTTCCCCCCCCCGTCTCTCCTCCCCCCCCCCCCCCCCCCCGTCTCTCCTCCCCCCCCCCCGTCTCTCCTCCCCCCCCCCCCGTCTCTCCTCCCCCCCCCCCCCGTCTCTCCTCCCCCCCCCCCCCCCGTCTCTCCTCGCCCCCCCCCCCCCCCCCGTCTCTCCTCCCCCCCCCCCCCCGTCTCTCCTCCCCCCCCCCCCCGTCTCTCCTCCCCCCCCCCCCCCTCTCCTCTCCCCCCCCCCCCCGTCTCTCCTCTCTCCCCCCCCCCCGTCTCTCCTCTCCCCCCCCCCCCCCCCTGTCTCTCCTCTCCCCCCCCCCCCCCCCCGTCTCTCCTCTCCCCCCCCCCCCCCCCCGTCTCTCCTCTCCCCCCCCCCCCCCACCGTCTCTCCTCGCCCCCCCCTCCCCCGCCCCCCCTCCTCCTCCTCCCCCTCCTCCCCCCCCCGTCTTTCCTTCCCCCCTTTATTCCTATATTGACCCTGTGAATAATGATACTTTGTTAAAGACATTTGCAGGAAACCGGAATTCTGATGGTGTGGTTCGACACGAGCTGTGGCGTCCAGTGCTGGCTCAGTTTGTCCGGTTCGTGGCCATCAGCTGGCGGCCACGGCGTTACGTTGGTCTCCGGGTCGAAGTCTATGGCTGCCACTACGGCAAGTACCGAATCACAGCTCCCCTGAGCCCGTTGGTTAGTGGTGTAGAGAGAGTCCTGTAACAGCACTGGGAATGGTGCTGCTCACTCAGCGAGGGTTCTGTGAGCAGGTGTTACAAAATCTTTCTTAAAAGGAATAGACAAAGTAAATGTAGGTGGAATGTTTCTGTTGGCTGGTAATTGGAAGATGAGCATCAGATACAAAATGGGGGATGGGGGAGATTCATGGGACCAGTTATCGGGATGTGGGTTATCTTGTGATCAATGCTGTATGAACTACAGTACTCAAAAAGGTACTGGATAATTACGTAAATATAAAAGGATATGGGAAGAAAGCAGGAAAATGGGATTTATTTTAGGAGAAAATGGGAAAAGGGAAGACTAGAGGTAATGAGCCAAACTGCACCGAGTCGAGTCCGGGCCTCTGCTGGTGCTGGTCATGTCTCATAGTGCATGTCTGTTTTTAAACATGTTTGTATTTGTTCTGAGAACTTTAAACAGATTTTCTGTCTCTGTGATTGACGGATTACTCACTCTGGTTCCTTCAATTTGAATCGACCCAAATGAAATTCGTGTCTAAAATCTTGCTGCTCTGTGAATCCATTAATGAGTGTGGATCAAACTGACCAATCTCAATGTGTTTGTAATAATGCTCCATCCAGGACCAAAGTATCCCCATGACAATTAGAACCAGGCTGAAAAGGAGATCCCAAGGGATCCTGGGTCTAGAGATCACTCTCTCCCAGTTTAGAGAGACAGGAAGATGATGCTTACTTGTCTTGGAGACGTGGTACAGAGCCAGCAATCCTGCTGTTTGATCACTTCAGATGGAAGCAGCAAGTGCCAGGAGTTTAGTGTTAACTGATTTCTAGGGATGGGGATCCTTCAGCTGATAAAGAGGAGCTGATTCTGGGAGATAGATTGCAACAGAATAGCTAAATCTTGCAAGGTAGCAACAAAGTAACATCATAGTAACAAAAGAAAAACTTGAAAGAAAGACTTACATTTATTTCTACAGCACCTTTGGGCCATCCCAAAGCGCTTAACTGCCAATGAAGTACTTTTGAATGTCGGAAACGCAGCAGCCAATTTGTGCACAGCAAGGTCCCATAAACAGCAATGTGATGATGACCAGATATTCTGTTTTTAGTGATGTTGGTTGTGGGATAAATATTGGCCAGGACACCGGGGAGAACTCCCCTACTCTCCTTCGAAATAGTGCCATGGGATCTTTTATGTCCATTTGAGAGGGCAGACGGGGCCTCGGTTTGAGGTCTCATCCAAAAGATGGTACCTCCGACAGTGCAGCACTCCTTCAGTGTCAGCCTAGATTATGTGCTTATGTTTCTGGAGTGGAGCTTGAACCCACAAGCTTCAGACTGAGGCGAGAGTGTTACCTACTGCACCACAGCTGACACCAGGTGTAGCATTATATTAACAACGTAACATGATAGTAGAATCATTGAATGGTTACAGCACAGAAGGAGGCCATTCAGCCCGTGCTGGCTCTTTGTAAGACCAATCCAGTTAGTCCCATTCCCCTGCGCTTTTCCGTAGCCCTGCAAATTTTTTCCCTTCAAGTATTTATCCAATTCCTTTTTGAATGCCACGGGCCTCCACCATCCTTTCAGACAGCGCATTCCAGACCATAACTACTCGCTGTGTAAAAATGTTTTTCCTCATGTCGCCTTTGGTTGTTTTGCCAATCACCTTAAATCTGTGTCCTCTGGTTCTCGACCCTTCCGCCAATGGGAAGAGTTTCTCTTTATTTACTTTATCTGAACTCTTCATGATTTTAAACACTTCTATCAAATCTCCTCTTAACCTTCTCTGCTCTAAGGAGAACAACCCAGCTTCTCCAGTCTATCCATGTAACCATCCTTTCAGGCAGTGAGTTCCAGACCCCACCCTCTCTGGGTGAAAAAAATTCTCCTCAACTCCCCTCTAATCCTTCTACCAATCACTTTAAATCTATGCTCCCTGGCCATTGACCTCTCTGCTAAAGGAAATAACTCCTCCCTATCCACTCTATCTAGGCCCCTCATAATTTTGTGCACCTCAATTAAATCACCCCTCAGCCTCCTCTGTTCCGAAGAAAACAACCCCAGCCTATCCAATCTTTCCTCATAGCTAAAATTCTCCAGTCCTGGCAACATCCTCGTAAATCTCCTCTGTACCCTCTCTAGTGCAATTACATTCTCCCTGTAATGTGGTGACCAGAACTGTACACAGTACTCAAGCTGTGGCCTAACCAGTGTTATACAGTTCTAGCATAACCTCCCTGCTCTTATATTCTATGCCTCAGCCAATAAAGGAAAGTATCCCGCATGCCGCCTTAACCACCTTATCTACCTGTCCTGCTACCTTCAGGGATAGAGTCATAGAGTCATAGAGTTATACAGCACGGAGAGAGGCCCTTCGACCCATCGTGTCCGCGCCGGCCATCAGCCCTGTCTACTCTAATCCCATATTCCAGCATTTGGTCCGTAGCCTTGTATGCTATGGCATTTCAAGTGCTCATCCAAATGCTTCTTGAATGTTGTGAGGGTTCCTGCCTCCACAACCCTTTCAGGCAGTGAGTTCCAGACTCCAACCACCCTCTGGGTGAAAAAGTTCTTTCTCAAATCCCCTCTAAACCTCCCGCCTTTTACCTTGAATCTATGTCCCCTTGTTATAGAACCCTCAACGAAGGGAAAAAGCTCCTTAGTATCCAACCTATCTGTGCCCCTCATAATTTTGTACACCTCAATCATGTCCCCCCTCAGCCTCCTCTGCTCCAAGGAAAACAAACCCAATCTTCCCAGTCTCTCTTCATAGCTGAAGCGCTCCAGCCCTGGTAACATCCTGGTGAATCTCCTCTGCACCCTCTCCAAAGCGATCACATCCTTCCTGTAGTGTGGCGACCAGAACTGCACACAGTACTCCAGCTGTGGCCTAACCAGTGTTTTATACAGCTCCATCATAACCTCCTTGCTCTTATATTCTATGCCTCGGCTAATAAAGGCAAGTATCCCATATGCCTTCTTTACCACCTTATCTACCTGTTCCGCCGCCTTCAGGGATCTGTGAACTTGCACACCAAGATCCCTCTGACCCTCTGTCTTGCCTAGGGTCCTCCCATTCATTGTGTATTCCCTTGCCTTGTTAGTCCCTCCAAAGTGCATCAC
The DNA here is from genome assembly GCF_035084215.1 of Heptranchias perlo. NCBI lineage: Eukaryota > Metazoa > Chordata > Chondrichthyes > Hexanchiformes > Hexanchidae > Heptranchias > Heptranchias perlo. Next base: position 572,931 of record NC_090354.1, read on the forward strand.
CTCGCACTTTTCCGGGTTAAATTCCATTTGCCACTGTTCCGCCCATCTGACCAACCCATCTATATCGTCCTGCAGATCTGTGGACATGCACTCCAAGATCCCTCACTTCCTCTACACCTCTCAGTATCGTACCATTTATTGTGTATTCCCTTGCCTTGTTTGCCCTCCCCAAATGCATTACCTCACACTTCTCCAGATTGAATTCTGTTTGCCATTTTTCTGCCCACCTGACCAGTCCATTGATATCTTCCTGCAGTCTACAGCTTTCCTCCTCACTATCAACCACACGGCCAATTTTTGTATCATCTGCAAACTTCTTAATCATACCCCCTACATTTAAATCTAAATCATTGATATATGTACCACAAAAAGCAAGGGACCAAGTACTGAGCCCTGCGGAACCCCACTGGAAACAGCCTTCCAGTCACAAAAACACCTGTTGACCATTACCCTTTGCTTCCTGCCACTGAGCCAATTTTGGATCCAACTATTCTCCTCACTGTTTACTACCTTTCCAAGTTTTGTGTCATCTGCAAATTTTGAAATTGTGCCCTGTACTGCCAAGTCCAAGTCATTAATATATATCAATATAAACAGTGGTCCTAATACCAGCCCCTGTGGAACACCACTGTATACCTTCCTCCGGTCCGAAAAACAACCGTTCACCGCTCTTCTGTTTCCTGTTCACTTAGCAAATTTCATATCCATGCTGCCTCAATCCTTTTATTCCATGGGCTTCAGTCTTGTTGACAAGCCTATTATATGGCACTTTATCAAATGTCTTTTGAAAGTCCATATACACAACATCAACCGCATTGCCCTCATCAACCCTCTCTGTTACCTCAAAAAACTCAATCAAATTAGTTAAACACGATTTGCCAGTAACAAATCCGTGCTGGCTTTCCTTTATTAATCTACACTTAACTAAGTGACTGTTAATTTTGTCCCGGATTATCGTTTCTAAAAGCTTCCCCACCACCGAGATTAAACTGACTGGCCTATTATTGCTGGGTTTATCCTTACTCCCTTTCTTGAAGAAGGGTGTAACATTTGCAATTCTCCAGTCCTCTGGCACCGCCCCCATATCTAAGGATGTCTGGAAGATTATTGCCAGTACCTCCGCAATTTCCAATTTTACTTCCCTCAGCAACCTAGGATGCATCCCATCCGGACCTGGTGACTTATCTACTTGAAGTACAGCCAGCCTTTCTAGTACCTCCTTTATCAATTTTCACCCCATCCAATATCTCAACTACCTCCTCTTTTACTGTGACTTTGGCAGTCATTTAATGAGATATTTCATAACACTCAGCAAAGATACATTCCAGTGAGAAAGAAAGATTCTAGGGGAAGGACGCACCATCCGTGGCTAACAAAGGAAGTTAAAGACAGTATCAAATTGAAAGAAAAAGCATACAGTTCCGCGAAGATTAGTGGCAGGTCAGAAGATTGGACAGAATATAAAAAATAGCAAAGGATGACTAAAAGAATAATAAGGAGGGAGAAATTAGAGTACGAGAGAAAGCTAGCTAGAAATATAAAAACAGATAGTAAGAGTTTCTACAGGTATTTAAAAAGGGAAAGAGTAAGTAAAGTGAGCGTTGGTCCTCTAGAGAGAGAGTCTGGAGAATTAATAATGGAGAATAAGGAAATTGCGGATGAATTGAACAGATATTTTGCGTCCGTCTTCACTGTAGAGGATACAAATAACATGCCAGAAATAATTGTGAATCAAGAGGTGAAAGGGAGGGAGGAACTTAAAATATTTACAATCAACAGGGAAAGGATTCTGAAAAAAATATTAGAACTAAAAGCTGACAAGTCCCCAGGTCCTGACGGACTTCATCCCAGGGTTTTAAAAGAAGTGGCTGCAGAGATAGTAGATCCATTGGTATTAATTTTCCAAAATTCCCTAGGTTCTGGAAGGGTCCCATCAGATTGGAAAATAGTGCATGTAACTCCTCCATTCAAGAAAGGAGGGAGACAGAAAGCAGGAAACTTAACATCTGTCACAGGGAAAATGCTAGAATCTATTATTAGGGAGGTTATAGCAGGGCACTTAGAAAATCTCAATCCAATCAGGCAGAGTCAACACGGCTTTGTGAAAGGGAAATCGTGTTTGACTAATTTATTAGAGTTCTTTGAGGAAGTAACAAGCAACGTAGATAAAGGGGAATCTGTGGATGTGGTGTACTTGGATTTCCAGAAGGCTTTTGACAAGGTACCACAACAAAGGCTACTACACAAAATAAGAGCTCATGGTGTAGGGGGTAACATATTACCATGGATAATGGATTGGTTAGCTAACAGGAAACAGAGAGTAGGCATAAATGGGTCATTTTCAGGTTGGCAAGATGTAATGAGTGGAGTGCCACAGGGATCAGTGCTTGGGCCTCAACTATTTACAATCGATATCAATGACTTGGATGAAGGGACCGAATGTATGGTTGCTAAATTTGCTGATGACACAAAGGTAGGTGGGAAAGTAAGTTGTGAAGAGGACATAAGGAGTCTGCAAAGGGATAGAGATAGGTTAAGTGAGTGGGCAAAAATTTGGCAGATGGAGTATAATGTGGGAAAATGTGAACTTGTCCACTTTGGCAAAAGGAATAGAAAAGCAGTATATTATTTAAATGGAGAGAGATTGCAGAACTCTGAGGTACAGAGGGATCTGGATGTCCTAGTACATGAATCACAAAAAGTTAGTATGCAGGTACAGCAAGTGATTAGGAAGGCAAATGGAGTGTTGTCATTTATTGCAAGGGGAATGGAATATAAAAGTAGAGATGTTTTGCTACAGTTGTACAGGGCATTGGTGAGTCCACATCTAGGATACTGTGTGCCGTTTTGGTCTCCTTATTTAAGAAAGGACATAATTGCTTTGGAGGCAGTTCAGAGAAGGTTCACTCGACTGATTCCTGGGATGAGGGGGTTATCATAAGAGGAAAGGTTGGACAAGTTGGGCCTGTACACACTGGAGTTTAGAAGAATGAGAGGTGATCTTATTGAAACATATAAGATCCTGAGGGGACGAGAAGGGGTAGATGCTGAGAGGATGTTTCCCCTTGTGGGAGACTAGAACTAGGGGCCACGGTTTAAAAATAAGGGGTCTCCCATTTAAGACGGAGATGAGGAGAATTTTTTTCTCAGAGGGTCGTGAGTCTGTGGAACTCCCTTCCCCAGAGAGCGATGGAGGCAGGGTCATTGAATATTTTTAAGGCTGAGTTAGATAGATTCCTGATGAACAAGGGAGTCAAAGGTTATAGTAGGTAGACAGGAAAGTAGGGTTGAGGTCACAATCAGATCAGCCATGATCTTATCAAATGGCAGAGTAGGCTCGAGGGGCCGAATGGCCTACTCCTCTTAATTCGTATGTTTGTATGTATGTACCTTGGACAGATGCAAAGTACTCATTTAGTACCTCGGCCATGCCCTCTGCTTCCATACATAGAGCTCCTTTTTGGTCCCTAATCAGCCCCACCCCTCCTCTTATTACCCGTTTGCTATTTATTTCCTATAGAAGACTTTTGGATTCTCTTTTATGTTGGTTGCCAGTCTATTCTTATACTCTCCCTTTGACCTCTTATTTCCTTTTTTGCTTCTCCTCTGTACTTTCTATATTTAGCCTGGTTCTCACTTGTGTTATCAACCTGACATCTGTCATACGCCCCCTTTTTCTGCTTCATCTTACTCTCTATCTCTCATCATCCAGGGAGCTCTGGCTTTAGTTGCTGTACCTTTCCTCCTCATGGGAATGTACCTAGACTGTACCCAAACCATCTCCTCTTTAAAGGCCGCCCATTGTTCGATTACAGTTTTGCCTGCCAATCTTTGTTTCCAATTTACCCGGGCCAGATCTGTTCTCAACCCACTTAAATTGGCCCTCCTCCAATTAAGCATATTTACTCTAGATTGCTCCTTGTCCTTTTCCACATTTAATCTAAACCTTATGATACCATGATCGCTGTTCCCTAAATGTTCCCCCACTGACACTTGCTCCACTTGACCCACCTCATTCCCCAGAACCAGATCCAGCAATACCTCCTCCCTCGTTGGGCCAGAAACATACTGATCAAGAAAGTTCTCCTGAACACACTTCAGAAATTCCTCCCCCTCTTTGCCTTTTACACTATTACTATCCCAGTCTATATTAGGATAGTTGAAGTCCCCCATTATCACTACTCTATAGTTCGTGCACCTCTCTGTAATTTCTCTGCAGATTTGCTGCTCTATCTCCTTCCCACCAGTTGGTGGCCTATAGAATACACCCAGTAGTGTAATGGCACCTCTATTGTTTCTTAACTCTAACCAAATAGATTCTGTCCTTGACCCCTCCAGGACATCCTCTCTCTCCAGCACTGCTCTCCTTAAGCAATACTGTCACCCACCCCCTCCACCCCCCCCCCCCCCACCTCCTTTTCTCTCCTTCCCTATCGTTCCTGAACACCTTGTATCCAGGAATATTTAGTACCCAATCCTGCCCTTTTTTGAGCCAGGTTTCTGTTATCACCATGACATCATATTCCCATGTGGCTATTTGCACCTGCAGCTCACCGACCTTGTTTACCATGATTTGTGCGTTTATACACATGCATTGTAAACCTATCTTTGACCATCTCGTACTCTCTCTTAGTCTGAACCCATCTAATACTGTACTATTTCTTGCTCTAGTGCTATCTGTCTCTGCCAATCCTTTGTGCACCTTATTTCTCCTTTCTAATGTTACATCCTGGTGCCCATCCCCCTGCCACATTAGTTTAAACCCTCCCCTCGGCACTAGTGAACCTCCCCGTGAGGACATTGGTCCCGGCCCTGTTGAGGTGCAACCCGTCCATCGTGAACAGCTCCCTCCTGCCCCAGAACTGGTCCCGATGCCCCAAGAATCTGAAGCCCTCCCTCTTGCTCCATATCTCGAGCCACGCATTAACCTGCCTTATCTTCCTATTCCTGTACTCACCAGCGTGTGGCACTGGGGTAATCCAGAGATTACTACCTTTGAGGTCCTGCTTTTTAGCTTCCTCCCTAGCTCCTGAAACTCTGACCGCTGGACCTCATCCCTTTTCTTTCCTATGTCGTTGGTTCCCACATGGACCACAATTTCTGGCTGTTCCCCTTCCCCCCACGGACTCTGCACCCTCTCCGTGATATCCTTTACCCTGGCACCAGGGAGGCAACACACCGTGCGGGACTCACATCAAAGGTCACAGAAACGTCTGTCTGTCCCCCGACTATCGAATTCCTTATGACTACTGCATTTCTACACTTCACTGTGCCCCCCTGTGCAGTCCTTTGCCCCATGGTGCCATGCTCAGGACTGCACCCCTTCGAGGTATCATCGCCCTCACTGGTATTTGAGGGAGCCACACACCCAGAAGGTCCCTGCACTGCCTGCCTCTTCCTACCCTTTCGGACGGCCCCCCTTGCTATCCTGAACTCTCTGTGGCTGCAGGGTGAGCACCTCCTGGAATGTACGATCCAGGAAACCTTCAGCCTCCCTGATGCTCCGGAGTGACTCCAGCCGTTCCTCAAGCTCAGAAACCCTCAGCTTGAGCTCGAGCAACTGGAGGCATTTCCTGCACACGTGGCCCTCCAGGACACATGAAGCATCCTGAAGTTCCCACATGGCTCAGGAATTGCGAACAATGGGTCTCAGCTGCCCATCTGTTTATATTTAGAAACTTTTTTTCTGAACTCCCTTTAGATACTCTTATTATTGATTCACTTATCTCGATTAACCTACCCTTTTATTCCGGGTCTCTCAGAGCTCCTCTCTGTTCGCTGTGACATCACTGTGATGCCACTCTCTCTGTTCTTAGTGAATATGGCTCCTCCCCGCTGCTTCTCTTCTCCCTGCTCCGCCCTCTTCCCGCTGCTTCTCTTCTCCCTGCTCCGCCCTCTTCCCACTGCTTCTCTTCTCCCTGCTCCGCCCTCTTCCCACTGCTTCTCTTCTCCCTGCTCCGCCCTCTTCCCGCTGCTTCTCTTGTTCTCCCTGCTCCGCCCTCTTCCCGCTGCTTCTCTTGTTCTCCCTGCTCCGCCCTCTTCCCGCTGCTTCTCTTGTTCTCCCTGCTCCGCTCTCTTCCCACTGCTTCTCTTCTCCCTGCTCCGCCCTCTTCCCGCTGCTTCTCTTGTTCTCCCTGCTCCACTCTCTTCCCACTGCTTCTCTTGTTCTCCCTGCTCCGCCCTCTTCCCACTGCTTCTCTTGTTCTCCCTGCTCCGCCCTCTTCCCGCTGCTTCTCTTGTTCTCCCTGCTCCGCCCTCTTCCCACTGCTTCTCTTGTTCTCCCTGCTCCGCTCTCTTCCCACTGCTTCTCTTGTTCTCCCTGCTCCGCTCTCTTCCTGCTGCTTCTCTTGTTCTCCCTGCTCCGCCCTCTTCCCACTGCTTCTCTTGTTCTCTCTGTGGTAATAACAAAGTAACAGTGTCAGGCAGGAAACCATCAGTCCATCTCGCCCACCTATCCACAGTATTTCTAATAACCCTGAATCCCATTTGTTGACTAGAACCTGTCCAATTCCTTCTTTAACCCATTAAGGTTTCTTGTTCCACTAACATGCTGGTAATCTGTTCCAGCCTTTTAATAAAAAAAAACTGACTCCAGTATTTCCTTTTGTTGTCCTTAGTTTGTAAATATGATGCCTTGTGCTTAAAATCTGTACACAGCAGAAAAATTTACTTCGGTCCAAATTGTCCAAACCTTTCATAATTTTAAACCCTTCTATCATATCCTCTCTCAATCTTCTCTAATCAAGAGAGAAAGTAACCAGTCATCAGTCTTTCCTCATGCCATTCCCTTAACTTTTGGCCTCAGCCGTGTAAATTAATCCAAAATTAATTTTTCAATTTCATTTTAAATTGCATTGAAACACCTTGCATAGTTCATGGAATTATAAATTCTATTTATATTGTACTTCAGTGTATAATAATTATTTTATTATTGCTATCGGCCTATCTGTTCACCTCAGTCGTTTCTAACTGAGAGACACTAAGATCACAAGTTTGAACAAACAGTTCCAGTGTGCAGTGAATTTGTTTACATGTAATCCCAATAAATCAGGACTGATAAATAATATTAATTTCACGCTGTTTAAAATAATGTTGAGATGTACTTTGCCTTGATGGAGATCAAATGATCAAATGGAGATCACTTTCAATAATCAACAAGGGAAAATTTTTGAAGTCTTATCACCTGTTCTATGGAAAATAATGTTCATTTGAGCGAAGTATTTACGAAACACCACAGTGGTCCAGTGGAATTCGCAACAAACTCCGGGAGGTCGGCAAAATCCTCATGATGTAACTGGCTGGAACCGACCAATTCCTTGGGGTTCTACTGGGGTCTCACCAGAGTTACAGCAAGAGATCGGTCGGACCCCCACAGAATTTCAGGGCCATCCTGAACACATACATTTAATAAACTGCGTGTAATAGTCAGCTTGGTTCAGTGCTAGCACACTCGCCTCCGAGTTAGAAGGTCATGGGTTCGAGCCCCACTCCAGAGACTTGAGCCCATAATCCAGGCTGACGCTGCAGTGCAGTGCACTGTTGGAGGTGTGGTTTTTCGGATGAGACATTAAACAAAGTCCCGTCTGATTTCCCAGATGGATGTCAAAGATCCCATGGACACTATTCGAAGAAGAGCAGAGGAGATCTCTCAGCGTCCTGGCCAATATTTATCTTTCAGCTAACATCAGTAAAAACAGATTCTCTGGTCATTATCACGTAAGAACACAGGAAATAGGAGCAGGAGTAGGCCATACAGCCCCTCGAGCCTGCTCCACCATTCAATAAGATCATGGCTGATCTTCGACCTCAACTCCACTTTCCCGCCTGATCCCCATATCCCTTGATTCCCCTAGAGACCAAAAATCTATCGATCTCAGCCTTGAATATACTCAATGACTCAGCATCCACAGCCCTCTGGGATAGAGAATTCCAAAGATTCACAACCCTCTGAGTGAAGAAATTCCTCCTCATCTCAGTCTTAAATGGCCGACCCCTTATCCTGAGATAATGCCCCCTAGTTCTAGATTCTTCAGCCAGCGGAAACAATCTCTCAGCATCTACCCTGTCAAGCCCCCTCAGAATCTTTTATGTTTCAATGAGATCACCTCTCATTCTTCTAAACTCCAGAGAGTATAGGCCCATTCTACTCAACCTCTCCTCATAGGACACCGTCTTATCTCAGGAATCAATCTAATGAACTTTCGTTGCACTGCCTCTAAGGAGACCAAAACTGTACAGTACTCCAGGTGAGGTCTCACCAAAGCCCAGTACAATTATATGGAGATGCCGGTGATAAACTGGGGTGGACAAATGTAAGGAATCTTACAACACCAGGTTATAGTCCAACAGTTTTATTTTCAAATAAAACTGTAGTACAGTTATAGTAAGACTTCCTTACTCTTGTACTCCAACCCCCTTGCAATAAAGGCCAATATTCCATTTGCCTGCATGTTAACTTTTTGTGTTTCTTGTCCGAGGACACCCAAATCTCTCTGGACACCAACATTTAATAGTTTTGCACCATTTAAAAAAATATTCTGTTTTTTCGATTCTTCCTACCAAAGTGAATAACCTCACATTTCCCCACATTATACTCCATCTGCCACTTCTTGCCCATTTGCTTAACCTGTCTATATCCCTTTGCAGACTCTTTGTGACCTCCTCACAGCTTACATTCCCACCTAGCTTTGTATCGTCAGCAAACTTGGATACATTACACTCGGTCCCTTCATCCAACTCATTAATATAGATTGTAAATAGCTGAGGCCCAAGCACCGATCCTTGTGGCACCCCACTAGTTACAGCCTGACAACCTGAAAATGACCTGTTTATTCCTACTCTGTTTTCTGTCCGTTAACCAATCCTCTATCCATGCTAATATATCACCCCCAATCCCATGAGCCCTTATCTTGTGTAACAACCTTTTATGTAGCAACTTTTCAAATGCCTTTTGAAAATCCAAATATACGACATCCACTGGTTCCTCTTTATCTACCCTGCTAGTCACATCCTCAAAAAACTCTAATAAATTTGTCAAACACGATTTCCCTTTCATAAAACCATGTTGACTCTGCCTAATCATATTATGATTTTCTAAGTGCCATTACCTTTCTTAATAATGGATTCCAGCATTTTCCCAATGACTGATGTCAGGCTAACTGGCCAGTAGTTCCCTGTTTTCTCTCCCTCCTTTCTTGAATAGCGGGGTTACATTTACTACCTTCCAATCCGCTGGGACCGTTCTGGAATCTAGGGAATTTTGGAAGATCACAACCAATGCATCCACTATCTCTGCAGCCACCTCTTTTAGAACCCTAAGATGTAGGCCATCAGGTCCAGGGGATTTATCAGCTTTTAGTCCCTTTAGTTTCTCAAGTACTTTTTCTCTACTGATATTAATTACTTTAAGTTCCTCACTCTCATTAGCCCCTTGTTTCCCCACTATTTCTGGTATGCTTTTTGTATCTTCTACTGTGACGACAGATACAAAATATTTGTTCATTGTCTCTGCCATTTCCTGATTCTCCATTATAATTTCTCCTGTCTCAGCCTGTAAGGGACCAATGTTTACTTTTGCCACTCTCTTCCTTTTTACATACTTATAGAAGCTTTGCAATCTGTTTTTATATTTCTTGCTAGTTTACTTTCATATTCTATTTTCTCCCTTTTTATCAATTTGCTGTTCACATTGCTGTTTTTGGGATCTTGCTGTGCGCATATTGGCTGCTGCGTTTCCCTATGCTACAACAGTGACTAGACTTCAAAAGTATTTCATTGGTTGTAAAGCTCTTTATAAATGCAACTTCCTTCCTTCCTTCTCTCTTATTCTTTATTTCTTACTTTTCTTTCTTTCCTTTCCTCCTTCCCTCCTTTATTTCCTAATTTTCTTTCTTTCCTCGCCCCCCACTTCCTTCCTTCCCTCCCTGGTGCTGTTTTGAAATGAGCTTTTTGGGTTTTGGCCAGGATGAAATGTTGAGAATTTGTGTTTAATTTTTAGATTCTGACATGGTCTCTTTTGACGGGAACAGTTCCCTGTCCTACCAATTCCTGCAATGGAAAACTCGCACGCTCTGGGACTCCATCTCGTTCAACTTCAAAACCATGGCCAAGGACGGACTTCTGTTACACAGTGAGGGTGAAGAGGGCGATTATGTCACTGTGGAGCTGCAGGGATCAAAACTACTGTTTCACATTAATTTAGGTATTTAATCTGTGGAACTGCACCATTTAAAGAGGCTCTGTCCCTGGGCAGTTACTGCAGCAGCTTCCAAGTTTTTTTTATTTGTTCATGGGATGTGGGCATTGCTGACGAGGCCGGCATTTATTGCCCATCCCTAATTGCCCTTGAGAAGGTGGTGGTGAGCCGCCTTCTTGAACCGCTGCAGTCCGTTTGGTGAAGGTTCTCCCACAGTGCTGTTAGGTCGGGAGTGCCAGGATTTTGACCCAGTGACGATGAAGGAACGGCGATATATTTCCAAGTCGGGATGGTGTGTGACTTGGAGGGGAACGTGCAGTTGGTGTTGTTCCCATGTGCCTGCTGCACTTGTCCTTCGAGGTGGTAGAGGTCACGGGTTTGGGAGGTGCTGTCTGGTACACACTGCAGCCACAGTGCGCTGGTGGTGAGTGAACATTTAAGATGGTGGATGGGGTGCCAATCAAGCGGGCTGCTTTGTCCTGGATGGTGTCGAGCTTCTTGAGTGTTGTTGGAGCTGCACTCATCCAGGCAAGTGGAGAGTATTCCATCACACTTCTGACTTGTGCCTTGTAGTTGGTGGAAAGGCTTTGGGGAGTCAGGAGGTGAGTCACTCACCGCAGAATACCCAGCCTCTGACCTGCTCTCGTAGCCACAGTATTTATATGGCTGGTCCAGTTAAGTTTCTGGCCATTGGTGAACCCCAGGATGTTGATTGTGGGGGATTCGGCGATGGTAATGCCGTTGAATGTCAAGGGGAGGTGGTCATTGCCTGGCACTTGTCTGGCGTGAATGTTACTTGCCACTTATCAGCCCAAGCCTGGATGTTGTCCAGGTCTTGCTGCATGCGGGCACAGACTGCTTCATTATTTGAGGGATTGCGAATGGAACTGAACACTGTGCAGTCATCAGCGAACATCCCCATTTCTGACCTTATAATGGAGGGAAGGTCATTGATGAAGCAGCTGAAGATGGTTGGGCCTAGGACACTGCCCTGAGGAACTCCTGCAGCAATGCCCTGGGGCTGAGATGATTGGCCTCCAACAACCACTACCATCTTCCTTTGTGCTAGGTATGACTCCAGCCACTGGAGAGTTTTCCCCCTGATTCCCATTGACTTCAATTTTACTAGGGCTCTTTGGTGCCACACTCGGTCAAATGCTGCCTTGATGTCAAAGGCAGTCACTCTCACCTCACCTCTGGAATTCAGCTCTTTTGTCCATGTTTGGACCAAGGCTGTAATGAAGTCTGGAGCCAAATGGTCCTGGCGGAACCCAAACTGAACATCAGTGAGCAGGTTGTTGGTGAGTAAGTGCTGCTTGATAGCACTGTCGACGAAACCTTCCATCATTTTGCTGATGACTAAGAGTAGACTGATGGGGCGGTAGTTGGCTGGATTGGATTTATCCTGCTTTTTGTGGACAGGACATACCTGGGCAATTTTCCACATTGTTGGGTAGATGTCAGTGTTGTAGCTGTACTGGAACAGTTTGGCTAGAGGCGTGGCTAGTTCTGGAGCACAAGTCTTCAACACTACAGCCGGGATGTTGTCGGGGCCCATAGCCTTTGCTGTATCCAGTGCACTCAGCTGTTTCTTGATATCACGTGGAGTGAATCGAATTGGCTGAAGACTGGCTCCTGTGATGGTGGGGATATCGGGAGGAGGCTGAGATGGATCATCCACTCGGCATTTCTGGCTGAAGATGGTTTCAAACTCTTCAGCCTTGTCTTTTGCACTCACGTGAGGATGGGGCTGTTTACAGAGCCTCCTCCTCCCGTTAGTTGTTTAATTGTCCACCACCATTCATGATGGGATGTGGCAGGACTGCAGAGCTTTGATCTGATCCGTTGGTTGTGGGATCGCTTAGCTCTGTCTATAGCATTCATTAAATTCATGAAAATTACTCAGTAAAATCAGACGAGCAGATAGAGACCCCCAAGTTCCCAGATATACTGCTAATTACAGACCTTATTACAGGATCCCAGATACACTGATAATTACAGAGCTTATTACAGGATCCCAGGTACTCTGGGTGGGTGACTTCAATATCCATCACCAAGAGTGGCTCGGTAGCACCACTACTGACCGAACTGACCGAGTCCTGAAGGACAAAGCTGCCAGACTGGGCCTGCGGAAGGTGGTGAGAGAACCAACACAAGGTAAAAACCTACTTGACCTTGTCCTCACCAATCTACCTGCCGCAGACGCTCTGCCCATGACAGTAGCGGTAGGGGTGACCACTGCACAGTCCTTGTGGAGACGAAGTCCCATCTTCACACCGAGGACAACGTCCGTTGTGTTGGTCGGCACTAACACATGCTAAATGGGATAGATTCAGAACAGATCTAGCAGCTCAAAATTGGGCATAAAATGAGGTGCTGTGGGCCATCAGCAGCTGCAGAATTGTGTTCCAGCACAATCTGTAACCTGATGGCCCGGCATATTCCTCACTCTACCCTTACCAACAAGCCAGGGGATTAACCCTGGTTCAAAGAGGAGTGCAGAAGAGCATGCCAGGAGCATCACCAGGTGTACCTAAAAGTGAGGTGCCAACCTGGTGAAGCTGCAACACAGGACTACAATCATGCTAAACAGCGGAAGGAACATGCTATAAACAGAGCTAAGCGATCCCACAACCAATGGATCAGATCAAAGCTCTGCGGTCCTGCCACATCCAGTTGTGTGGTAGTGGACAATTAAACAACTAACGGGAGGAGGAGGCTCTGTAAACATCCCTATCCTCAATGATGGTAGAGTCCAGCACGTGAGTGCAAAAGACAAGGCTGAAGTGTTTGAAACCATCTTCAGCCAGAAGTGCCGAGTGGATGATCCATCTCGGCCTCCTCCCGATATCCCCACCATCACAGAAGCCAGTCTTCAGCCAATTCGATTCACTCCACGTGATATCAAGGAACGGCTGAGTGCACTGGATACAGCAAAGGCTATGGGCCCTGACAACATCCCAGCTGTAGTACTGAAGACTTGTGCTCCAGAACCAGCCCCACCTCTAGCAAAACTGTTCCAGTACAGCTACAACACTGGCATCTACAAAGTGGAAAATTGCAATTGTATGCCCTGTCTACAAAAAGCAGGACAAATCCAATCCAGCCAATTACCGCCCCATCAGTCTACTCTCAATCATCAGCAAAATGATGGAAGGTGTCGTCGACAGTGCTATCAAGCGGCACTTACTCACCAATAACCTGCTCACCGATGCTCAGTTTGGTTCCGCCAGGACCACTCGGCTCCAGACCTCATTACAGCCTTGGTCCAAATGTGACAAAAGAGCTGAATTCCAGAGGTGAGGTGAGAGTGACTGCCCTTGACATCAAGGCAGACTGTGGCACCAAGGAGCCCTAGTAAAATTGAAGTCAATGGGAATCAGGGGGAAAACTCTCCAGTGGCTGGAGTCATACCTAGCACAAAGGAAGATGGTAGTGGTTGTTGGAGGCCAATCATCTCAGCCCCAGGACATTGCTGCAGGAGTTCCTCAGGGCAGTGTCCCAGGCCCAACCATCTTCAGCTGCTTCATCAATGACCTTCCCTCCATCATAAGGTCAGAAGTGGAGATGCTCGCTGACGATTGCACAGTGTTCAGTTCCATTCGCAATCCCTCAGATAATGAAGCAGTCCGTGCCCGCATGCAGCGAGACCTGGACAACATCCCCATGGCGTTCAACGGCATTACCACCGCCGATTCCCCCACCATCAACATCCTGGGGTCACCATTGACAAGAAACTTAACTGGACCAGCCACATAAATACCGTGGCTACAAGAGCAGGTCAGAGGCTGGGTATTCTGCGACGAGTGACTCACCTCCTGACTCTCCAAAGCCTTTCCACCATCTGCAAGGCACAAGTCAGGAGTGTGATGGAATACTCTCCACTTTCCTGGATGAGTGCAGCTCCAACAACCCTCAAGAAGCTCGACACCATCGAGGACAAAGCAGCCCGCTTGATTGGCACCCCATCCACCATCTTAAATGTTCACTCCCTCCACCACCGGCACACCGTGGCTGCAGCGTGTACCATCCACAGGATGCACTGCAGCAACTCGCCAAGGCTTCTTCAACAGCACCTCCCAAACAGGGGACCTCTAGAAGGACAAGGGCAGCAGGCGCATGGGAACAACACCACCTGCACGTTCCCCTCCAAGTCACACACCATCCCGACTTGGAAATATATCGCCGTTCCTTCATTGTCGCTGGGTCAAAATCCTGGAACTCCCTTCCTAACACCACGTGGACTGCAGCAGTTCAAGAAGGCGGCTCACCACCACCTTCTCTTGGGCATTTAGGGATGGGCAATAAATGCTGGCCTTGCCAGCGATGCCCACATCCCATGAATGCATTAAAAGAGGTATACTGCTAATTATACGGACCTTATTACAGGATCCCTGGTACACTGCTAATTACAAACCTTATTACAGGATCCAAAGTACAGTGCTAATTACTGACTATTACAGAATCTAAGGTACACTGATTTTTACAGACCTTATTACAGGATCCCAGGTACAGTGCTAATTACAGACCTTATTACAGGATCCCAGGTACAGTGCTAATTACAGACCTTATTACAGGATCCCAGGTACACTGCTAATTACTGACCATATTACAGACCTTATTACAGGATCCCAAGTACACTGCTAATTACAGACCTTATTACAGGATCCAAGTCATGCTGCTAATTACAGACCTTATTACAGGATCCCAGGTACACTGCTAATTACAGACCATATTACAGGACCCCAGGTACACTGCTAATTACAGACCTTATTACAGGATCCCAAGTACACTGCTAATTACAGACCTTATTACAGGATCCAAGTCATGCTGCTAATTACAGACCTTATTACAGGATCCCAGGTACACTGCTAATTACAGACCATATTACAGGACCCCAGGTACACTGCTAATTACAGACCTTATTACAGGATCCCAAGTACACTGCTAATTACAGACCTTATTACAGGATCCAAGTCATGCTGCTAATTACAGACCTTATTACAGGATCCCAGGTACACTGCTAATTACAGACCTTATTAAAGGATCCCAGGTACACTGCTAATTACAGACCTTATTACAGGATCCCAGGTACACTGCTAATTACAGAGCGTATTACAGGTTCTGAGGTATACTGCTAATTATAGACCTTATTACAGGATCCCAAGTACAATGCTAATTACTGACTATTACAGGATCACAGGTACACTGCTAATTACTAACCATGTTACAGGATCCCAAGTACGCTGCTAATTACAGACCATATTACAGGATCCCAAGTACGCTGCTAATTACAAACTGTGTTACAGGATTCCAAGTATGCTGCTAATTATAGTTCCCATTATGGAGTTCCAGATGCATTGTGTTTTGTGTGAATTAATGCAGGTCTGTGTTTATTGCCTCTTGTGTAATGGGCGTTACTTCTTCAGGCAGCAGCAACATCCATTCTGAGAGTGGAGAGACGTCCCTCACCCTGGGCAGTTTGCTGGATGACCAACACTGGCACATGGTGCAAATCGAGCGCTATGGGCAGGATGTTAATTTCACACTCGATGGTCACGTTGAACGTTTACACACTAATGGTGGTTTCGATCACCTGGACTTGGATTCAGCGGTAAGCCTGTTTTACATTTGGAGCTGGCACAGGTTGGTAAGGTCTGGCTGATCTCTTCTGAATTGTTGAAAAAAGATTCAACTCCGTTACAAATTGAAGTTAAATATTTCAACAGTTTTCTGTTACATTTGATGAGCTTGTCCCTTGTTTGTGTTAAGCGTTGCAGCATCCCTTGCTTGTATGTCATTGTGTTGGTTTATGTGGGTGAAGCTGTTGATATTGGCATGTACTGTTCGTATACAGATCATTTACATCACTGTCACCATTGGTGAGTTGTATATTGATCAATGTCGAGTAAAATGCTGTTTTAGCCATTTCTCTAGTCGATAGTTTGGGTTCTGTTCAATCTGACCCAGTCACTGTCTGATTTTGGTTTTATACTCTGCTGTTTAATTACCCACTCACCCAACAGGGTAGATGCTGAGACGCTGTTCCCCCTGGTTGGAGAGTCTAGAACTGGGGGCATAGTCTCAAGTTAAGGGATCGGCCATTTAGGACTGAGATGAGGAAAAGTTTCTTCACTCAGAGGGTTGTGAATCTTTGGAATTCTCTACCCGGGCGGGCTGTGGATGCTCAGTCGTTGAGTATATTCAAGGCTGAGATTGATAGATTTTTGGACACTGAGGAAATCAATGGATATGGGAATAGGACGGGAAAATGGAGTTGAGGTTGAAGATCAGCCATGATCTTATTGAATGGCAAAGCAGGCTCGAGGGGCCGTATGGCCTTCTGCTCTTATTTCTTATGTTCTTATGTTATTTTCTTATATTTTACCTTTATTTCAGATTTTCTTTGGTGGACTGATAACTGCTGAGAGACGGAGATTGTTCGACAAACCAAACTTCCGGGGCTGTGTGGAGAATATCATGTACAATAACATCAGTGTCATCGACCTGGCCAGAGCAGGTCATTCACAAACACAGATCCTGGTATGGAACAGTCAGAGTGAAATCTGACTGACTTCTTGTGCAGATAACCGGTCACCAAGTCCTAGACAGTGTCGTTAGCTCCCTCTTTCTTAACTAGTTACCAGAGAGAGAGAGACATGCACACGGAAAAGAAATGCTCGTTATGTTAAAGAGGATGAGATGGAGAATAACCTGTCAGTGAAGGGGCGGTACCCATCCTGCCAAACATATTTGTATTTGTGAAAGAACAGAGTCCAATCTGAAAAACTTGTCAAATCTTTTTAAGGAAGTTTGAGAAGAAAGTTTAGTAGAAAACATGAGAGATGGATCCACTGGCTGGTTTTATAAAGGATGTGGGTCAGGGTATGGATGGTCTGACAGACTGCTCCATCTTCTGGTTTGTGCTGTGTCTCCTGCTCACAGTGAGACTACAAATGGCTTTTATTTTGTATAAATCACTTCTCTTGACATTTTCCACCTCCCTGTGGGAGACTGTGTGAAATATTCAAATTAACATTGAGATCTTATTCTCTGTGGAAAGGGCACAGGGAGAGTAATATGAGAATTTGCAAATACCAAATTAGGGTCTCAGCAAACTGTAATAAAGAAGAGAGAAGGATATAGTTGTGGATAGGCCCATGTTCAATGTGGAGCTTTACATTCAAGAAAAATAACAGATTGAAAATAGTAAAACACTCACTGGAGTGGAGGAATAGAGAGAGCTGGGGGGAAATACACAGAGCTGGAGGAGTACTCCCTCCAAGGCCAATATATCCTTCCTGAGGTGCGGTGCCCAGAACTGAATGCAGTATCTCCCAATGGGGTCTAACCAAGTCTTTGTACAACTAAAGCATAACTTCCTCCCCTTTGTATTCCAGCCCCCTGAAGATAAAGGCCAACATTCCATTAGCCGCCAGTGGAACAAGCCACAAAAGGGCCAATGTGATACGTAGAATCGTAAAGCACAGAAGGAGGCTATTTGGCCCATCATGCCAATGCCAGCTCTTTGATTCTGGGCTTTAGGGGAGGAGGTGAAGATGAACCTATACAGATGTTGGATGGGCCACAGTTGCAGAACTGTGTACAGTTTTGGGTCCTCGATTATAGGAAGGGACAAGGGTAACGTAGATTCCCTGGGGGGATACCACTGGGAGGATATAATTATAGGAGAGGTTTGGAAAAGCTACAGTTGTATTTGCTGGAGCAGAGATGGTTACGAGAATGTAATCGGAGTATTTAAAGTTGTGAAAGGGTTTGAGAGGGTAAATAGTGAATCACCATTGGCTGGTGAATTGGTAACAAGAGGATCAACTCGGAGGCATAAAGGGGGAAGGGAAGAGGTTTCTCCACAGTTAATAGAAGATGAAATACATTATCACACGGGGCTGCTGGTCCAAGTCAGGCACAGCATTTCAGGGGGAATTAGATAAACTCTTGGCAAAATATTAAAGGGTTAGGGGACAGAGCAGGGAATGGGGATTAGAGTAGATAGTTCTGGCATGGAGTTAGCACCAGCTCAGGCACGATGGGCAGAATGGCCTCCATCTGTGTGGTAAATGCTATGATTCTATCTTGACGTGAAGATTGCGTGTGAGTTGAATTTTAAAGCTCGGTTTGAGATGTCAGAGAAAGGGTTTACAGTTCGATCTGAGCTTGTTTTATTGATGTTTATTTTTTCTGTTTCTCCGATCAGGGTGATGTACGCTTTCACTGCCGTGAATTCTTCTATAAGGACAAGGTCTACTATCCCATAACCTTCTCCTCAGCAGTCAGCTTTGTGCAGGTGCCCGGGCTACCAATGCAGAACCAACTGGCCGTCACCTTCAGTTTCCGAACTTTTGACACAAGTGGTCTGCTTCTCTTCAGCAACTTTTCGGAGGGTCTTGGGTGGCTGGAGATGGGATTAAGCGAAGGGCAGATCAATATATCGTTCCAACAGACTGGGAATAAAAGACTGGAGTTTGCTGCAGGTGGAACATTCGGGAAAATCCCCTCCTTTCAGCTTGGTCCATTTTCCATTTCTATTCCACTCAGTTGGAAGCTGAGACTCCAGATGGTGGCCCTGTGGTGGGATAGTCACTGAGGTGCCATCTCCATGGATACCAGCTGAGTCACTGGTCTGGAACAGCACAGGGAATCTGTACCTCACACCCATATTAACTGGCTCATGACTGGCTTAAACTGCACTGAGTAACTAGCTGATGACATTGGTGCACCGGGACATTACCTGGCGTAGCATGGAATCACACTGCCCGGCATAGCACAGAGCCACACTGCCCAGCATAGCATGGAGTCACACTGACAGGTGCAGCACAGAGCCACACTGCGCAGTGTAGTGTGGAGCCACACTGACAGGTGTAGCAGAGTCACACTGCCCGGAGTGGCATGGAGCCACACTGACAGGTGTAACACAGAGCCACACTGCCCAGGGTGGCATGGAGCCACACTGACAGGTGTAACACAGAGCCACACTGCCCAGGGTGGCATGGAGCCACACTGACAGGTGTAACACAGAGCCACACTGCCCAGGGTGGCATGGAGCCACACTGACAGGTGTAACACAGAGCCACACTGCCCAGGGTGGCATGGAGCCACACTGACAGGTGTAACACAGAGCCACACTGCCCAGGGTGGCATGGAGCCACACTCAGGCAGCACAGCACCAGTGGTGAGGGAGTGGAAAAACCATCCAAACCTTCTCCTGATTAATGTTTAGTGACTCCTAGTGTACATGTGTGTGTACATACGAGTGCATATTTGTATGTGTGCACATATGTGCGAGTGTTTTTGCGCGTGTGCACTTTTGAGTGTGTGCACATACAAATAAGTGTGTGATTTTGCGTGTATACAAGTGACCGTTTGTGTTTGCGTGTGTGTACATGTAAGTGTGCGTGTGCCCCGCTGACTCCCGATTGAGGCTGGTGTGTGAGAAGTGAGCCATTGGCTGAGGTTCCTGGTCCCCGGGCAATGTCTGTGTTTCAGGGGAGGGAAGGAGGATGTTTATGGAAACACAGATTGCTGTTTTATTCCATATTACATCAGCTGGTTGATTAATTTAAAATGTTGATGCATGGAATAGTAAAGTGAGAAATGCAGCTAGCGGATTGTGTGGGGGGTCACTCAGTTACCCACAGCCCCATTCTCAGCTCCAGCTCTCTCCTCTCTGCTCTGCCAGGATATAACCTGACGGATGGACACTGGCACTCGGTTCAACTGGTGGCCCGAATGGATTCTGTTCTTGTTGTCATTGATGAGCGGGAGGAGTCACCAGTGCGGATTAATCATGCGCTCCGGGTCCAGACGGGCGATCGCTATTACTTTGGAGGTGGGTGTCAGTGCCTTGTTTTATCATTTTCTTGGCTCACGTTTTGCCTCTGATATAGGGGGCCAAGAAATTGTGTTCAATATTAACAGATGTCAACAATAACACGTAACTGTTACATATTACGTAGAATTACTTACAAATTATAACATGGAAACTGACCATTCGGTCCGACCAATGTTGGTGTTTATTCTCTACATCCCAATCCCATTTACCTGCCCTGTTCCCAGATCTCTTTATTCCCTTTTCCTTCAACCACCGATCTAACTCGTTCTTAAATGGTAAATGCTTCAATCACTAACTCTGGTGCATTCCACAGCCTCACAGTTCTCTGTGAAAAAAGTTTCTCCTGCTGTCCTAAGCCTATTGAATTTAATCTTACATCTTTGTCCCTCGTTCTAGACCCTCGATCACTAGAAACAGTCTGTTTCTATCTACTCGATGCCATCCCTTCATCATTTTACCTCTATCAAACTACCTTGCAATCTCCTCTTGTAACAAAAACAGTCTCAATTTTCCAAGTCTTTCTTTGTATTTGTATTTTCTCACACCAGACTGCATCCCAGTGAATCTCTGCTATCCCCATTACCTCAATATCCTTCCTATAGGGTGGGGCCCAAAACTGCACACAGTCCTCCAACTGTGGTCTTACTGGGGTTTATATTGATTCACCATCACATAGTATCATAGAAGATACAGCACAGAAGGAGGCCATTTGGCCCATCATGCCTGTGCTGGCTCTGTGAAAGAGCTATCCAATTAGTCCCACTCCCCCTGCTCTTTCCCCATAGCCCAGTAATTTTTTTCCCTTCCAGTATTTATCCAATTCCCTTTTGAAAGTTATTACTGAATCTGCTTCCACCGCCCTTTCAGGCAGCGCATTCCAGATCAGAACAACTCGCTGCATAAAAAATGTTTCCTCATGTCGCCTCTGGCTCTTTTGCCGATCACCTTAAATCTGTGTCCTCTGGTTACCGACCCTTCTGCCACTGAAAACAGTTTCTTCTTATTTACTCTGTTAAAACCCTTTATGATTTTGAACACCTCTATTAAATTCCTCCTTAACCTTCTCTGTTCTAAGGAGAACAACCCCAGCTTCTCCAGTCTCTCCACATAACTGAAGTCCCTCATCCCTGGGACCATTCTGGTAAATCTCTTCTGCACCCTCTCTAAGGTCTTGACATCCTTCCTAAAGTGTGGAGCCCAGAATTGAACACAATACTCCAGCTGAGGCCTAACCAGTGTTTTATAAAGGTTTAGTATAATTTCCTTGCTTTTGTACTCTATGCTTCTATTAATAAAGCCCAGGATCTGAAATGCTTTTTTAACACCTTCTCAACCTTTTTTTTATTTGTTCATGGGATGTGGGCGTCGCTGGCGAGGCCGGCATTTATTGCCCATCCCTAATTGCCCTTGAGAAGGTGGTGGTGAGCCGCCTTCTTGAACCGCTGCAGTCCGTGTGGTGAAAATTCTCCCACAGTGCTGTTAGGAAGGGAGTTCCAGGATTTTGACCCAGTGACGATGAAGGAACGGCCGATATATTTCCAAGTCGGGATGGTGTGTGACTTGGAGGGGAACGTGCAGGTGGTGTTGTTCCCATGTGCCTCCTGCCCTTGTCCTTCTAGGTGGTAGAGGTCGCGGGTTTGGGAGGTGCTGTCGAAAACGTGTCCAGCCACCTTCAAAGATTTGTTGTACGTACACCCCCAGGTCTCTCTGTTCCTACACCCCCAGGTCTCTCTGTTCCTACACCCCCAGGTCTCTCTGTTCCTACACCCCCAGGTCTCTCTGTTCCTACACCCCCAGGTCTCTCTGTTCCTACACCCCCAGGTCTCTCTGTTCCTACACCCCCAGGTCTCTCTGTTCCTACACCCCCAGGTCTCTCTGTTCCTACACCCCCAGGTCTCTCTGTTCCTGCACCCTCTAAAATTGTACCATTTAGTTTACATTGCCTCTCCTCATTCTTCCTACTGAAATGCAACACTTCACACTTCTCTGCATTAAATTTCATCTGCCATGAGTCTGCCCATTTCACCAGTCTGTCTATGTCCTCCTGAAGTCTGTTACTATCCTTCATGTTGTTTACTACATTTCCAAGTTTCGTGTCATCTGCAAACTTTGAAATTATACCCTCTATACCCGAGTCCAGGTCATTAATATATATCAAAAAGAGCAGTGGTCCTAATACTGACCCCTGGGGAACACCACTGTATACTTCCCTCCAGTCTGAAAAACAACCGTTCACCGCTACTCTCTGCTTTCTGTCCCTGAGCCAATTTTGTATCCACGCTGCCACTGTCCCTTTAATCCCATGGGCTTTAATTTTGCTACAAGTCTATTATGTGGTATTTTATTAAATGCCTTTTCAAAGTCCATATACACAACATCAACTGCACTACCCTCATCAACCCTCTCCGTTACTTCATCAAAGAACTCAATCAAGTTAGTCAAACACGATTTTCCTTTAACAAATCCGTGCTGATTTTCATTTATTAGCCCAGACTTTTCCAAGTCCCGGATTATTGTCTCTCAAAGTTTCCCCACCATTGACGTTAGGCTGACTGGCCTGTAATTGCTGGGTTTATCCCCTTTTTTGAACAAGGGTGTAACATTTGCAATTCTCCAGTCCTCCGGCACCACCCCCGTATCTAAGGAGGATTGGAAGATTGTGGCCAGCACCTCCGCAACTTCCGCCCTTACTTCCCTCGGTAACCCAGGATACATCCCATCTGGACCGGGTGACTTTTCTACTTTGAGTACTGCCAATCTTTTAAGTACCTCCTCTTTATCTATTTTTATCCTATCCAATATCACTACCTCCTCCTTTACTGCTACAATGGCAGCATCCTCCTCTCTAGTGACGACCAATGCAAAGTATTCATTTAGTGCCTCAGCCATGCCCTCTGCCTCCACAAGAAAGATCTTTTTTGTCCTTAATTGGTCCCACGCGTCCTTTGACTGCCCTTTTACTATTTGTATGTTTATAAAAGACTTTTGGGCTCATTTTATGTTAGCTGCTAATCTATTCTCATACTCTCTTCCCCCCTTATTCCCTTTTTTAGATCTCCTCTGTACTTTCTGTATTCAGCCTGGTTCTCTACTGTATTATGAACCTTCCATTCATCATAAGCCTCCTTTTGACATAGTCTATACCTCTTGCCATAAAGCCCGTTAACCAATTAGGTTTCTTTATGACCTTATCCACTTGAGGTGCTGCTTTTAATGTCCTGTGAACCTAAACCCACAAATCCTTCTGCTCTCCCACATCCCTCAACCTTCCCCCATTCAGAGTATAATTACTACTTTTATTTTTTTACTAAAATGTACCACCTCACACTTACATTGAATTCCATCTGCCACATTTTTCCTATTCCCCCAATTTATCAATATCTCCTTGCAGCTTCCTATGGTCTTCAAAATTATTTGCCTTGTCTCCTATTTTATCAACTGCAAATTTCACACCACTCCCTCTAGGCCGATATCCAAATCTTTGATACACACGGTGAACAGAAGTGGCCCCAGAACTGAACCCTGTGGGACATCACTACCCACTTCCAACCACTCTGAGAAACTGCCCTTAACTCTGATTCGAACACTCCCTTCTAACCAGTTTTGATCCAATTTACTACCCTCCTCCTAATTCCATACCCCTTAATCTTCTCCATTAGTCTCTTGTGAGGTATCTTGTCAAAGATTTTCTGCAAGTCAGTGTACATCAAATCCACTGCATTTCCTCATTCACTGTATCAGTCACTTCCTCAGGTCTATCAAGCACAAGCTTCCTTTCTGAAATCCATTTTCACTTCAATTAGATACTTAGTAACTTAATCTTCAATTAAAAATTCTTATTTCCCTATCCCAGATGTTAAACTAACTGGCCTGTAATTCCCTGGATTAGTTCTGTCTCCCTTTTGAGAATGGTTACGAGTGACATTGTGCACTCTCCAATCGCCCAGCACACACCCACTCTCAATAGAGCCCTGGAATATCCATTCTCGGGCCTCTGCTAATTCTTTCCCCATTCCCTTCCGGACCCTTGGATATCCTCCTTTACCTTAACTAACTTCCCTAATACTTTTAGTTATTATATCTCTCATCTCATGTTTAACCAGTTCAGTATTTACCACTCGAGTACCCTTCTATTCTGTAAACACTGAAATTAAATCCTTGTTAAATATTCCCATCAATTTCCATTTATTCTCTCTTAACTGACACTCCTTTCCTCTCAGCTCCTAACCTCACATTTAACAATTCTCCTTTTACTGATATATTTGTAGAATACTTTACTGTCCTTTTAAAATATTTTTTGAGATTCTCTCCTCATTTTCTCTCTTCACTTTCCTTATTCATCTGTTAATCTCTTTACTTATTTTCTCTTATTCTTTTATTTTTAATCATATCTTGAGTTCCCACAAGCCCTTTTCTTCATTTTAATTTATTTCTAACCTCATTATTTATCCATGGCATCTTAAAGTTTGAAGCATACTCCTGTGGTTATATTATTCTCCTTTTTAAATAAGCCTATTGTTGAAAATGGTCCTCCCTTCCAGTCACTCCATCTCCTTGGATGCTAACACACGACGTCACTTTCTGCTCTGCTCACATCACAGGCTGCCCCACAAGTATGAGGAACTTGGGCTGTTTTTCTAACGTGAGTGTGTTCCATGGCTGCATGCAACATATCCTCGTGGACAATTATCTTGTGGATCTGGAGCTGGTAAAACGACGCAAACTAGGAAGATATTCAGAGATGTTGTTTAACACGTGCGGGATAACAGACAGGTAGGTGACGGGAACAACAGACGTAGTGAGTGACCCTTACCCTGAATAAACAGTGACTCTGTACAGTTAGTGAGTGACCCTCACCCTGAATAAACAGTCACTCTGTACAGTTACACAGTGAGTGACCCTCACCCTGAATAAACAGTGACTCTGTACAGTTACACAGTGAGTGACCCTCACCCTGAATAAACAGTCACTCTGTACAGTTACGTACATTTCAGTATCCAAAATCCTTTTTGGTATCAAGTCAAATGCTTTATATCAGTTACTGTCTTAATTAAGCTGTTTTACCTGTTTTCCCAATTGACAGATGCTCCCCAAACCTGTGTGAACATGGAGGGATTTGTAAGCAGACATCCGAGGACTTTGTGTGTGACTGTGAGAGGACCGGATATAAAGGACCAACCTGTCATAACTGTGAGTGACGGATTGTTAACTGGAGTGTGGGAGGAGCAGTGTTTGATGGGACAGTGTAGAGGGAGCTTTATTCTGTACCTGCCCTGAGAGTGTTTGATGTTGATATTGGGCTGTTTTACGGGGGCTTTTATTCCCTAGCAGCAGAAACGTTTACCAAAAATAGCTTACTGGAAAATATGAGGCTGACAGTGGGGGAGGGGCGGTGTTTCTGTCTGCAAGTACCCCATGTGTACACGTCTGGAATGCAATCTTTCACTGTAATTGCCTTTTTCTCCCCTTCACCCTACTCCTTCCCTCTCCCTGTTCTTCACCCCTTTTCCTTGCTCTCCTCTCCCCCTCTACCCCTCACTCCCTCTACCCCTCACTCCCTCTCCCCTCCTTGCTCCTCCTGTCTTCTCCCTCCTCCTGTCTTCTCCCTCCTCCTGTCTTCTCTCTCCCCTTTTTTTTAATCTACTGAAAGCTCTCTATCCTGAGTCCTGTGATGGGTACAGAAAACTCGGTATCAGAACTTCAGGAAACTACACCATTGACCCCGATGGGAGTGGACCATCGAGACCTTTTACTGTTCGCTGTACAATGACAGGTATTTATTTGCTATCTGTCCATCATCCTGTTCTGGGCCTGATCCTGTACCCTACCAAAAATCATCCTGGTAATCTCCCCCTGGTCCAGGAATGTTCGATGGCCACACTTCTCCAGACCGTCACCTGACGCACTGTAGGACATCACCCTGGAGGTGACCGCTCCTCTGATTCAAACTCCACTCCTAGTCCAGGCTCCGGCCTCTGTCGCTGTCTCAGCTCAGGTCGAAGGCTTAGTGGTCTGAGGGGTGGGAGCTATTCATTCACCGGGCATCGCACTGGGCACCGGGCACTGAACATCGCACCGGGCATAGCACTGGGCACCAGGC
Organism: Heptranchias perlo; assembly: GCF_035084215.1. NCBI lineage: Eukaryota > Metazoa > Chordata > Chondrichthyes > Hexanchiformes > Hexanchidae > Heptranchias > Heptranchias perlo. The sequence goes on from NC_090354.1 coordinate 599,076, forward strand.
ATAGCACTGGGCACCGGGCATCGCACCTGGCACCGAACATCACAGCGGGCATCGCATTTGGCACCGAACATCACAGCGGGCACCGGGCATCGCACTGGGCACCGGGCATCGCACTGGGCACCGGGCACCGGACATCACACCAGGCACCGGACATCACACCGGGCATCGCACTGCGCACCGGGCATCGCAATGGGCACTGGGCACCGGGCATCACAGCGGGCACCGGGCATCGTAGCGGGCACCGGGCATCGCAGCGGGCACCAAACATCACAGCGGGCATCGGGCATCACACTGGGCACCGCACTGCGCACCGGACATCGCACTGGGCACTGGGCATCGCACTGGGCACCGGGCATCGCACCGGGCACCGGGCATCGCACCGGACATCGCACTGGGCACTGGGCATCGCACTGGGCACCGGGCACCGGACATCACAGCGGGCATCGGGCATCACACTGGGCACCGCACTGGGCATCATTGGAGTATCGGAGGTTCTGATCAGGAGTGTGTTGGATCGGGAGTGTGGGAGAGGAGTTGGAAATGCCGATACTGTTACTCACTGACGACCTTGTATTTGCAGAGGAGAAGGCCTGGACCATAATTTATCATCTGCAACAACAGGACACTAAAGTAACAGGCTCAAGTTTGGAGAAACCATTTGTGGGGAACATCAAATACTACAATAACACAGAGGAGGAGATTTCTGCACTAACTCTGGGAGCCGAATATTGCGAACAGAGTATTTCCTTCTCCTGCTCCAGGTCCAGACTCCTGAACAGTCCGTGTGAGTAAAGCATTTGGTTCGGTAACCCAGAGATCGGTAACCCAGAGATCGGTAACCCAGAGATCGGTAACCCAGAGATCGGTAACCCAGAGATCGGTAACCCAGAGATCGGTAACCCAGAGATCGGTAACCCAGAGATCGGTAACCCAGAGATCGGTAACCCAGAGATCGGTAACCCGACTCAGTGCCGTGAGAATGAGCTCACGGAGAAAGTTCAGTTCTTTAGTTTCAGATCCGTTCTGTGACTGATACCAAACTCTGACCTATCGAGCGGGCTGTGTGCACTGATGAAGCACTGAATTCACAGGTACACAGTGTCCCATCCCAAACACAGAGCGTCTGCGGCCCCCCCCCCCCGAAAGCGTCTGCGGTCGGTTCCCCCCCCCCCGAGAGTGCCTGCGGCCCCCCCCCACCCCGAGAGCGCCTGCGGTTCCCCCCCCCCCGAGAGCGCCTGCGGCCCCCCCCCCCGAGAGCGCCTGCGGTTCCCCCCCCCGAGAGCGCCTGCGGTTCCCCCCCCCCCCCCCCGAGAGCGCCTGCGGTTCCCCCCCCCCCGAGAGCGCCTGCGAGTTATCCGTGTCTGTGATTTCTCCGTTAGCTGGGCTGCCCTTCACCTGGTGGCTTGGCCGTGGATTTGAGAAGCATTTCTATTGGGGAGACGCGAGCCCTGGAATACAGAGGTGCTCGTGTGGGATGGCGAGGACCTGCACCGACCCCAAGTATTACTGCAACTGTGACGCAGACAGCTGGCAGTGGTGAGTGCGGCACCCAGTGCCCGATAATGGTTACTGGGAGAGGGAGAACAGTCTTGTTTAGAATCATAGAAAGGTTATAGCACGGAAGGAGGCCATTCGGCCCATCGAATCCGTGCAAGAGCAATCCAGCTAGTCCCACTCCCCTGCCCTTTCCCCGTACCCTTCAAATGTTTTCCTTTCAAGTACTTATCCAGTTCCCTTTTGAAGACCATGATTGAATCTGCCTCCACCACCCCCTCGGGCAGTGCATTCCAGATCATAACCACTCGCTGGGTATAAAAGTTTTTCCTCATGTCACCTTTGGTTCTTTTGCCAATCACCTTAAATTTATGTCCTCTGGTTCTTGACCCTTCCGCCAATGGGAACAGTTTCTCTCTATCTACTCTGTCTGGACCCTTCATGATTTTGAATACCTCTATCAAATCTCCTCGCAACCGTCTCTGTTCCAAGGAGAACAACCCCAGCTTCTCCAGTCTATCCACAAAACTAAGGTCCCTCATCCCTGGAATCATTCTAGTAAATCTCTTCTGCACCCTCTCTAAGGCCTTCACATCTTTCCTAAAGTGCGGTGCCCAGAACTGGACACAATACTCCAGTTGTGGCCGAACCAGTGATTTATAAAGGGTCATCATGACTTCCATACTTTTGTACTCTATGCCTCTATTTATAAAGCCCAGGATCCCGTATGCTTTTTTAACTGTTTTCTCAACCTGCCCTGTCACCTTCAACAATTTGTGTACATATACCCCCAGATCTCTCTGTTCCTGCACCCCTTTTAGAATTGTGCCCTCTAGTTTATATTGCTTCTCCTTGTTCTTCCTACTGAAATGTATCACTTTGCATTATTCTGCGTTAAATTTCATCTGCCACGTGTCCGCCCATGCCACCAGCCTGTCTATATCCTCCTGAAGTCTATCACTATCCTCCTCACTGTTCACTATCCTTCCAAGTTTTGTGTCATCTGCAAATTTTGAAATTGTGCCGTGTACACCCAAGTCCAAATCATTAATATATATCAAGAAAAGCAGTGGTCCCAGCACCGACCCCTGGGGAACACCACTGTACACCTCCCTCCAGTCTGAAAAACAACTGTTCACCACTACTCTCTGTTTCCTGTCACTTAGCCAATTCTGTATCCATGTTGCTACTGCCCCCTTTATTCCATGGGCCGCAATCTTGATGATAAGCCTACCGTGTGGCACTTTATCAAACGCCTTTTGAAAGTCCATATACACCACATCAACTGCATTGCCCTCATCAACCCTCTCTGTTACCTCATCAAAAAACTCTATCAAGTTAATTAAACACGCTTTGCCTTTAACAAATCCGTGCTGGCATTCCCTAATCAATCCACACTCATCCAAGTATTTATTATCAAAATACTTTAATGCTCTTTATTAAGGGACGTCTGGACTGATTGTCTGTTGTTTACAGCTCTGACTGATCTCTCTCTTTGTCTCTCTCTCTCTCTCTCTTTGTCTCTCTCTCTCTCTGACTGATATCTCTCTTTCTCTCTCTCTCTCTGACTGATCTCTCTCTTTGTCTCTCTCTTTCTCTCTCTCTCTGACTGATCTCTCTCTCTCTCTCTGACTGATCTCTCTCTTTGTCTCTCTCTCTGACTGATCTCTCTCTCTCTCTCTCTCTCTCTGACTGATCTCTCTCTTTGTCTCTCTCTCTCTCTCTCTGACTGATCTCTCTCTCTCTCTCTCTCTCTCTCTGACTGATCTCTCTCTTTGTCTCTCTCTTTGTCTCTCTCTCTCTCTGACTGATCTCTCTCTTTGTCTCTCTCTCTCTCTCTCTCTCTGACTGATCTCTCTCTCTCTCTCTGACTGATCTCTCTCTTTGTCTCTCTCTCTCTCTCTCTGACTGATCTCTCTCTTTGTCTCTCTCTCTCTCTGACTGATTTCTCTCTTTGTCTCTCTCTCTCTCTGACTGATCTCTCTCTTTGTCTCTCTCTCTCTCTGACTGATCTCTCTCTTTGTCTCTCTCTCTCTCTGACTGATCTCTCTCTTTGTCTCTCTCTCTCTCTGACTGATTTCTCTCTCTCTCTCTCTCTCTCTGACTGATCTCTCTCTTTGTCTCTCTCTCTCTCTGACTGATTTCTCTCTCTCTCTCTCTCTCTCTCTGTCTCTTCTAACAGGAAATATGATCGAGGTTTGCTGAAATTTAAGGAGGATCTGCCAGTTACTAAAGTTATTGTTGGGGACACAAACCGTCCGAACTCAGAGGCAAGGTTTAATGTGGGACCTTTGCGTTGCTATGGAGATGGTGAGTACCATGGACCCAGACCATTTACTCTAACACAGAGGAATGGCGTGCCCCCATCTCAGTCCAGAATAAACTAGGTGTCAGCTGGCAGCAGACGGAGCTCTGAGACAGAGGTTGTGGACTCGAGCTGATGGACCTGTTGTGGAACAAACATTTGCAGGTTTTATGTTTACACTTGTTCTGTGATCATCTGTTGGGAGTGTGTGACACGGGATCCTGCCATAGAGTGTCCAGGATCCTCGGGCAGTGGTCACCGGACCCCCTGGGGATGCACTGCCACTTTAAGAGGGTGGAGATGGGGTTTTATAGGAATTGCCAGCCATTTTCAGCTGGTCCTAAGCTGAAGGGTTTGCTTTTTCACAGGTGGATCCTGGAATTCTGCCTCCTTCGTTCATGGGAATTACATGGTGTTCCCGACCTTCAACCCTGGCCCCAGTGCTGACATTTCACTGTATTTTAAAACCACTTCGTCCTACGGCGTCTTCCTGGAGAATTCGGGATACAGAAACTTCCTCCGTCTCGAACTGAAATGTGAGTTTTACTGTTTACATAGAATTTACAGCACAGAAACAGGCCATTCGGCCCAACGGGTCTATGCCGGTGTTTATGCTCCACACGAGCCTCCTCCCTCCCTACTTCATCTCACCCTATCACCATACCCTTCGATTCCTTTCTCCCTCGTGTGTTTATCGAGCTTCCCCTTAATTGCATCTATTCTATTCCCCTCAACTATTCCTTGTGGGAGCGAGTTCCACATTCTCACCACTCTCTGGGTAAAGAAGTTTCTCCTGAATTCCCTATTGGATTTATTTGTGACTATTTTATATTTATGACCCCTAGTTCTGGTCTCCCCCATAAGTGGAAACATTTTCTCTACGTTTACCCTATCGAACCCATTCTTAATCTTAAAGACCTCCAACAGGTCACCCCTCAGTCTTCTCTTTTCTAGAGAAAAGAGCCCCCGCCTGTTCAATCTTTCCTGATAATTATAACCTCTCAGTTCTGGCACCATCCTGGTAAATCTTTTTTGCACTTTCTCCAGTGTCTCTATATCCTTTTTATAATATGGGGACCAGAACTGTTCACAATACTCCAAGTGTGGTCTAACCAAGGTTCTATACAAGTTTAACATAACTTCCCTGCTTTTCAATTCTATCCCTCTAGAAATGAACCCCAGTGCTGGATTTGCTTTTTTATGGCCTTTTTAACCTGTGTCACTACTTTTAGTGATTTGTGTATCTATACCCCCAGATCCCTCTGCTCCTCTATCCCATTTACTCTTATTATCCAAGCAGTATGTTTATTCTTCCTACCAAAACACACCAACTCACACTTATCTATATTGAAATTCATTTGCTAATTACATGCCCATTCTGTAAGTTCATTAATGTCTTCCTGTATTTTGCTGCATTGTTTCCTCAGTATTAACTACACCCCCAATTTGGTCTCGTCCGTAAATTTTGAAATTGTACTTCCGACTTCCGAGTCGAAATCATTTATGTAAATGGTGAACAACAGTGGTCCCAGCACCGATCCCTGTGGAACACCACTTCCCAACTTTTACCAGTCTGAGTCATTACCTTTTAATCCCTTTGAATTATTGGAATCAGTAAAACTCAGAATTATAACATATCAGGAAAAAAATTCTGAACCAGAGTGAGAAATGATTGGAATAATCTGACAGATCAGATAACTGAGCGAGTGAAAATGCAGCGATAAAGTTGGAGCAAAGTGAGTGACAGCTGTCTGAACACTCCTTTGCTGGAGATTTATAAACCTGGCTTCAGGTGTGTTATAGGTCTCACTCCCTCACACTCAGAAATACTGACAGACGGTGGCGTTCACTTCAGCAATGTACAGCTAACTCCCCGAGTGTGCGAGGGGTATCTCACCCAGTGTGGGCACAGCGCTGGGCACCCATTACCCCATGACCCTCCTCCCAGTCAGTGTGTGATCCCCAGGTCAGTGCGTGACCTCGGTCGATGTGTGACCCCTGGGTCAGTGCGTGACCTCGGTCAGTGCATAACCCCCTGACCTCCTGACCTGGTGTTTTGCAGCGGAGACGATGGTTGTTTTTTCCTTCGATGTGGGTGATGGACCCGAGGAGCTGCTGGTGGAATCTGCGACCTCACTGAGTGACGATGACTGGCATCACGTGGAAGCTGAAATCAACGTGAAGTTTGCCCGTCTGAGGCTGGACCAGTCACTGTGGAGGGTGAGAGAGGCACCGCCCCAGAGCTACGTGTCTCTGAGGTTCGACAGGCCGCTGTTCGTGGGTAAGGAATCTAATTCCTCCACTCGGGACAGAGTAAAGGACAAACGTCATCTGCACAGATGAAAGTTTTGGACAGTGAGGACCGTACTCCAGTCCCAGGCTCCCCGCCCGGCCTGGTGATTGAAGCTTTCACCACAGGAGGGGGAGAGACCAGAGGGGGGTTGGGGGGAGAGACCAGAGGGATAGGCGGGGGGGGGGGGGCGGGGGGAGAGACCAGAAGGATAGGCCGGGGGGGGGGGGGGGAGAGACCAGAGGGATAGGCGGGGGGGGGGGGGGGGAAGAGACCAGAGGGATAGGCGGGGGGGGGGGGAGAGAGACCAGAGAGATAGGCCGGGGGGGGGGAGAGAGACCAGAGAGATAGGCCGGGGGGGGGGAGAGACCAGAGGGATAGGCGGGGGGGGGGGGGAGAGACCAGAGGGATAGGCGGGGGGGGGGGGGGGGAGAGACCAGAGGGATAGGCGGGGGGGGGGGGGGGGGGAAGAGACCAGAGGGATAGGCGGGGGGGGGGGAGAGAGACCAGAGAGATAGGCGGGGGGGGGGGGAGAGACCAGAGGGATAGGCTGGGGGGGGGGAGAGACCAGAGGGATAGGCCGGGGGGGGGGGGAGAGACCAGAGGGATAGGCGGGGGGGGGGGGAGAGAGACCAGAGGGATAGGCCGGGGGGGGGGGGGGGGGGAAGAGACCAGAGGGATTAGGCCCGGGGGGGGGGGGAGACCAAAAAGGGGGCACTAGTGAGCTGGTGAGAGACGTGAAGCCAGTGAGGAGGAAGGAGTGGTGAAGGGGGGCTGTGTTTGGGCCTGTGTTGCGGTCCTGCATTTTTTAATTGCTTTCTCGAATTTTTCTGCAGCAGTTTTATTAACAATTACAAAGTTCGCTAAAGAATATTCCAACTGACACATTTTAGCAATCCTGAGCTGTGGAATGAGCTGGATTAACATAGTTAGGATTGACTTCTGGGAATGCTAGAACGACCCTTTCGAGCAGTCAGTCAGCGTCTGGGAGAGAAGTGACATTACAGGCAGCATCCTGTGGGCAGTCCAATCTGATCTTCCTTCACACCCATGATGCTTACTGATCTGCAGCATTTTCTGTTTTACTCCAAACTTTTTGTCCTTTATTCTTCCTCATAATTACATTATTTCTCTGTTCCTCTTGGTTGGGCAGATAACAGAATGTTGAGTGAAGTGAGTCTGAGTGTCGTTAGAGCCTGTCTCCATGAGGAACTGTGTGTGTGATTCTGACTGACCCAGTGTGTGTAGCTGAGGTTGTTCTGTGCTCCGTGTGACAGGAGCGGCAGAGTACCGACTGAAGGCTTTCTTCGGCTGTATCCGCGGCCTCCGAATGAACGGTCAGATCTTGGACCTGGAGCGGAAAGCCAATGAGACAGAAGGGGTGAACGCGGGCTGTGTGGGACACTGCAGCAGTCCCAGCGTCCTGTGTCAGAACGGAGGGAGATGTGTTGAGAGGTATAGCACCTACTCCTGTGACTGCAATTCCAGTGCGTTCGATGGACCTTTCTGCAACAAAGGTACTAGCTCCTGAACAGAACATAGTTATACTGTAAGGGCCTGTTACATTGGGTTGCACTGTAACGGGCCGGGTTAGACTGGGTTACACTGTAACATAAGAACAGGAGTAGGCCATTCAGCTCCAGCATTTGATAAGATCATGGCTGATCTGTGATCTAACTCCATATACCTGCCTTTGGCCCATATCCCTTAATATCTTTGGTTGGCAAAAAGCTATCCATCTCAGATTTAAATTTAGCAATTGAGCTAGTATCAATTGCCGTTTGTGGAAGAGAGTTCCAAACTTCTACCACCCTTTGTGTGTAGAAATGTTTTCAAATCTCACTCCTGAAAGGTCTGGCTCTAATTTTTAGACTGTGCCCCCTACTCCTAGAATCCCCAACCAGCGGAAATAGTTTCTCTCTATCCACCCTATCTGTTCCCCTTAATATCTTATAAACTTCGATCAGATCACCCCTTAACCTTCGAAACTCCAGAGAATACAACCCCAATTTGTGTAATCTCTCCTCGTAACTTAACCCTTGAAGTCCGGGTATCATTCTAGTAAACCTACGTTGCACTCCCTCCAAGGCCAATATGTCCTTCCGAAGGTGCGGTGCCCAGAACTGCGCTCAGTACTCCAGGTGCGGTCTAACCAGGGTTTTGTATAGCTGCAGCATAACCTCTGCCCCCTTGTACTCAAGTCCTCTAGATATAAAGGCCAGCATTCCATTAGCCTTCTTGATTATTTTCTGCACCTGTTCATGACACTTCAATGATCTATGTACCTGAACCCCTAAGTCCCTTTGGACATCCACTGTTTTTAACTTTTTACCATTTAGAAAGTACCCTGTTCTATCCTTTTTTGGTCCAAAGTGGATGACCTCACATTTGTCTACATTGAATTCCATTTGCCACAGTTTTGCCCATTCACCTAATCTATCAATATCGCTTTGTAATTTTATGTTTTCATCTACACTGCTTACAATGCCACCAATCTTTGTGTCATTGGCAAACTCAGATATGAGACTTTCTATGCCTTCATCTAAGTCGTTAATAAATATTGTGAATAATTGAGGCCCCAAGATAGATCCCTGCGGGACTCCACTAGTCACATCCTGCCAATGTGAGTCCTTTCCCATTATCCCTACTCTCTGTCGCCTTTCGCTCAGCCAACTTCCTAACCAAGTCCGTACTTTTCCCTCGATTCCATGGACTTCTATCTTAGCTAACAGTCTCTTATGTGGGACTTTATCAAATGCCTTCTGGAAGTCCATATAAATAACATCCATTGACATTCCCCTGACCACTACTTTAGTCACCTCTTCAAAAAATTCAATCAGGTTTGTCAGGCACGACCTACCTTTCACAAATCCATGCTGGCTCTCTCTGATTAACTGAAAATTCTCGAGGTGTTCAGTCACCCTGTCCTTAATTATAAACTCCAGCATTTTCCCCACAACAGATGTTAGGCTAACTGGTCTATAATTCCCTGGTTTCCCTCTCTCCCCTTTCTCAAAAAGCAGAGTGACATGTGCAATTTTCCAATCTCGAGAACTTTGAAAGATTATAGTTAGGGCATCTGCAATGTGCTCACCTACTTCCTTTAAAACCCTGGGATGGAAACCATCTGGTCCTGGGGATTTGTCCCTTTTCAGTGCTATTATTTTCTTCATTACTGTTGTTTTACTTATATTAATTTTATCGAGTCCCTGTCCCCGATTCAATATTAGTTTTCTTGGGATTTCTGGCATGCTATCCTCTTTTTCTACTGTAAATATTGATGCAAAGTATTTGTTCAACATGTCCGCCATTTCCCCATTGTCAATGACAATATCCCCACTTTCAGTTTTTAAGGGGCCAACACTGCTCCTGACCACCCTCTTTTTCCTAATATAACTATAAAAGTTCTTCGTATTGGTTTTGATATCCCTTGCAAGTTTCTTTTCATACTCTCTTTTTGTAGCTCTTACTATCTGTTTTGTGACCCTTTGTTGATCTTTGTATCTTTCCCATTCACCAGGATCTGTGCCATTTTTTGCCTTTTTGTATGCCCTTTCCTTATGTCTTATACTGTCCCTTACCTCTTTAGTTGTCCATGGCTGTTTCTTTTGGCAAGTAGAGTTCTTGCCCCTCAGGGGTATAAACCGATTCTGTATCACGTTAAATGTTTCTTTAAACATTTCCCACTGATCATCAGTCGTTTTACCCATTAACAGATTTGCCCAGTTTACTGTGGACAGTCTCTGTCTCATCCCATTGAAGTCGGCCTTACCCAAGTCTAGAATCTTAGCAGCTGATTCACTACATTGAACTCGATCATGTTATGATCACTATTGGAGAGATGTTCACGTACAGTTCAGCTGTTAACTAAATCTGGTTCATTACTCATTACTAAATCTAGTATGGCTCGCCCCCTTGTTGCCTCTAGGACATACTGCTGTAGAAAACTATCCTGGACACACTCAAGAAATTCACTACCTTTACGACAGTTGCTGGTCTGCTATTCCCAATCAATGTGAAGGTTAAAGTCCCCCATTAAGACCACTATGCCTTTCTTACACGCTTGTCTAATCTCTGCATTTATACAATCTAGCACTTCAGAGCTGCTGCCAGGGCTCCTATATACAACTCCCACTATAGTCTTAGATCCTTTCCTATTTCTCAATTCAACCCATAAGGTCTCTGTTGGCTGCTTACCTCTCGTTATATCCTCCTTTATCATTGAAGTGATTTCATCACTAATCATTAAGGCTACTCCTCTCCCTCTCCCATTTTCCCTATCTCTCCTGTAGACCTTATAACCTGGGATAATTAGTTCCCAATCCTGACCATCCTGCAGCCATGTCTCAGTAATAGCTATCATGTCATACCCTCCAATTTGAATTTGTGCCCAACGGGCCGGGTTAGACTGGGTTACACTGTAACGGACCGCGTTACACTGGGTTGCACTGTAATGGACCAGTTTACACTAGGTTGCTCTGTAACGGGCTGGATTGCACTGTAACAGACCAGGTTACACCGTGTTGCACTGTAACTGGCCGGGTTGCACGTTAACAGACCAGGTTCGCTGTAATGGACCGGGTTACAGTGTAACAGCTTAGGTCTATCACAGAGTCGTGGGGAAGGGCCAGAGGCTGCTTTTTGACAGACAAAGTAATCCCTAGCCTGTCAATTTACTGTTAATGCAACAGATTAAATGAGCAAACTGCACCTTTGGGAGGACTCTGATAATTCATGAAAGGACGGTCCCAGGAAGCCTTATTTCAGTCGACTGTAAACAGTGAGTCCTTGTGAAAATTCGTGCCGCTCGTTCTGGTAGTGACTGAAGTCTGTCTATTTCCAGTTATTGGAGGATATTTTGAACCTGGAACTTATGTACGTTACGGTTTCCAATCACCGTTTACGGCTGCAGCAAAGGAGTTTGCGAATATGATGGTTCCATTGAGTCACAATTTTAACTCAACCAGTGAAGAGATTGTCTTCAGCTTCAAAACATTTGAGCCACCAAGTGTCCTGATGTACATCAGCTCATACTCCAGGGATTATCTGGCAGTGATCATCAAACATGATGGTAAGAGCACACCTTGTGCACCATTAACACGCCTGTAAGTTAATTGTATCATGAGATTTATATCAATTAATGTTAATTGTATTCAGGTGGTGGGTATCAATTGGGGACTCTCTTGTATCCTTTTTATAGGAGAGTTTATCCAGGTGTGGGTGTAAGGGGAATCTCTGTGAATAAAGGCTCGGAAGCAACTGAAGACCAGGCTCTAGTGTTCCATCCTTCACCCCCGGCCTATCCAATTTAGAACACTGTACACTATCAATACATCTTTTGCACACCCGTACATTGTCACCACACCTGTACAATGTTCACAAAGCTGTACACCATTAACACACATACACCTGTACAATATCAACATGCCTGTACACTGGTAACACATCTGCACACAGGTCAACACATCCACACACCATTAACGCACTCGTACTCTGTTAACACACCTGTACGCACAGGATAACATACCCATGTATACACATTAATACACCTGTACACACACATCAACGTACCCGCACACACATTAACACTCAAAGACATGCTAACATACCGTACATAAATTAGCACAGGTTAACATACCTTAGGGGGAATTTTATTTGCCTAATTTTCTCTTTATTGACGTCAGTGGAAGAGTCAGTCAGTCAGCCGAGGTGAAAAATCCCATATCACTCGTTTTACACCATTGCCCAAAGTTAAAATGAGCCCTAGTGACAGGTTAACATCATTTACTTTCTCCTTTTCAGACAATTGGCAATGATAAAAAGTAACTCAATCAGAGAATTGTACATTTCCTCCATCCCGGGCTCCCCCCCGTCCCCCCCGTCCGCCCCGGACACCGCCGTCCATCCCAGGCTCCACCTGCCCTGGTTTCTCTGGTGATTGCTGGATGTTTTACGGAGCTCTGAGTTCCTCCTGCTGCCCAGCTCATGCCATAGGATGAGGCTCTTGCCTCAGGCTGCTTCTATCCTCTTATTATTTTGTCCTTTCTATGTTGCTATGTAATTCAAAAATAAAACATAAAAAAGTTTGGAAATCTTTGATGTGAAGCTGATTAGATGTTGGCTCTTCCCTCACAGGCAGCTTGGTGCTTCGATACCAGTTGGGATCCTTTCCCAATCCGTACACCAGGGTCCTGGTAAAGGAGAATGTTGCAGATGGCATTGCTCATCGTGTCAACATAACTAGACGAGACCGAGACATCTACACACAGGTACCACCTGGCCAGGGGTGAGAGAGTCCCGGGCTAACGCGGGCCGGGGCTAACGCAGGCCGGGGCTAACGCGGGCCGGGGCTAACGCGGGCCGGGGCTAACGCAGGCCGGGGCTAACGCAGGCCGGGGCTAACGCAAGGCTGGGAAACGCTAACCTGGGTAACGCAGACTCGGTTACAACCACGCGAGGCTGGGTAATATTGATTGAATTTTTTGAAGAGGTGACTAAAGTAGTGGTCAGGGGAATGTCAATGGATGTTATTTATATGGACTTCCAGAAGGCATTTGATAAGGTCCCACATAAGAGACCGTTAGCTAAGATAGAAGCCCATGGAATCGAGGGAAAAGTACGGACTTGGTTAGGAAGTTGGCTGAGCGAAAGGCGACAGAGAGTAGGGATAATGGGAAGGTACTCACATTGGCAGGATGTGACTAGTGGAGTCCCGCAGGGATCTGTCTTGGGGCCTCAATTATTCACAATATTTATTAACGACTTAGATGAAGGCATAGAAAGTCTCATATCTGAGTTTGCCGATGACACAAAGATTGGTGGCATTGTAAGCAGTGTAGATGAAAACATAAAATTACAAAGCGATATTGATAGATTAGGTGAACGGGCAAAACTGTGGCAAATGGAATTCAATGTAGACAAATGTGAGGTCATCCACTTTGGATCAAAAAAGGATAGAACAGGGTACTTTCTAAATGGTTAAAAAGTTAAAAACAGTGGATGCCCAAAGGGACTTAGGGGTTCAGGTACATAGATCATTGAAGTATCATGAACAGGTGCAGAAAATAATCAAGAAGGCAAATGGAATGTTTGCCTTTATATCTAGAGGACGAGAGTACAAGGGGGCAGAAGTTATGCTGCAGCTATACAAAACCCTGGTTAGACCGCACCTGGAGTACTGTGAGCAGTTCTGGGCACCGCACCTTCGGAAGGACATATTGGCCTTGGAGGGAGTGCAGCCGTAGATTTACTGGAATGATACCCGGACTTCAAGGGTTAAGTTACGAGGAGAGATTACACAAATTGGGGTTGTATTCTCTGGAGTTTCGAAGGTTAAGGGGTGATCTGATCGAAGTTTATAAGATATTAAGGGGAACAGATAGGGTGGATAGAGAGAAACTATTTCCGCTGGTTGGAGATTCTAGGAGTAGGGGGCACAGTCTAAAAATTAGAGCCAGACCTTTCAGGAGTGAGATTAGAAAACATTTCTACACACAAAGGGTTGTAGAAGTTTGGAACTCTCTTCCGCAAACGGCAATTGATACTAGCTCAATTGCTAAATTTAAATGTGAGATAGATAGCTTTTTGGCAACCAAAGGTATTAAGGGATATGGGTCAAAGGCAGGTATATGGAGTTAGATCACAGATCAGCCATGATCTTATCAAATGGCAGAGCAGGCACGAGGGGCTGAATGGCCTTCTCCTGTTCCTATGTTCCTAATGTTGCATATCTCCAGGCACAGACTGGGTCATGAACTGAGCTTATCTGAGACCTGAGGGACGAGCTGCCAGACTGGGCTTGTGGAAGGTGATGAGAAAATCAACAGGAGGGAAGAACACACTTGACCTCGTTCTCACCAGATGCATCTGTCCATGACAGTATTGGTAGGAGTGACCACCGCACAGTCCTCGTGGAGACGAAGTCCCGTCTTCCCACTGAGGACACCATCCAACGTGTTGTGTGGCACTACCACCGTGCTAAATGGGATAGATTTGAAACAGATCTGGCAGCTCAAAACTGGGCATCCATGAGGCGCTGTGGGCCATCAGCAGCAGCAGAATTGTAATCCAGCACAATCTGTAACCTCATGGCCCGGCATATCCTCACTCTACCATTACCAACAAGCCAGGGGATCAACCCTGGTTCAATGATGAGTGTAGACGAGCATGTCAGGAGCAGCACCAGGCGTACCTAAAAATGAGGTGCCAACCTGGTGAAGCTACAACACAGGACTACATGCATGCTAAACAATGGCTGGTATCAAACCTGGTCCCTGCCCCCAGATGCTCCCCCCTCCCCCCCGGAGACTCGCCCCCCTCCCCCGGAGACTCGCCCCCTCCCCCTCCCCCCGGAGACTCGCCCCCTCCCCCTCCCCCCGGAGACTCGCCCCCTCCCCCCGGAGACTCGCCCCCTCCCCCTCCCCCCGGAGACTCGCCCCCTCCCCCTCCCCCCGGAGACTCGCCCCCTCCCCCTCCCCCCGGAGACTCGCCCCCTCCCCCTCCCCCCGGAGACTCGCCCCCTCCCCCTCCCCCCGGAGACTCGCCCCCTCCCCCTCCCCCTCCCCCCGCCCCGCCCTGTACTGTTGTGCCACATAACACTGCCCACTGGTGGCTGAACCCGGTAGTGTCCATTCCAATGCAGTAAAACCTCAGACTGTTTCTCGCGTCTAACTTTATTTCTAACTCCCTCTCTCTTCAGGTGGACGAATATCCGGTTGTGAGAGACCGAATATCACTGTGGGGAGATAAGAATTTTGATTCTCCAAAGTCCCTGTTTCTGGGTCGTGTGATGGGTGAGGCTCATATTTTTCTACAGCATATCTGTTCCTTGTTGATTTGTGTAAGAAAGGAATAAGTGTCACTCCCACAGGCAGTGCTTTCAGCTGTGGGCTTTGTACCTTACATGCATTTCTAGATTTTTTTTTTGCTGCTTATTTTCTTGGTGATGTTTAAATTCTTTTTACCCCCGTTAGTTTGGCTTAATTAGCTCTGACTCTGAATCTGGCCCCACTCCAAGACTTGAACCCACAATCTAGGCTAGCACTCCAGTGAGGTGAATGTTAAAGATCCCATCCACCATTGGAAGATTAGAGGGTTCTACTGGCATCTTGACTAATATCCCTTTCTCATCGAACACCACTAAAACACCGGCCATTCATCGCACTGTGTTTGTGGAATCTTGCTGTGCAGAAAAATCGCTGTTGTATTTGTCTAAATAACAAGTCATTGAAATGTAATTCATTCATTGTACGTAAAGCCCTGAGATATGATATGGGAATCTTTAAATGCAAGAGTGGGACTGGGGAAAGGTTTAAAAAAAGACCTTTCTTGCCTATTATGCATTTCTATATATGCAGGATAAGCGTCTGATTAGCAGCTCCCACAACAATTCCAGAAAGGTGTGTCGCCCTGTTAGTGTCAGAGGTGTGTCGCCCTGTTAGTGTCAGAGGTGTGTCGCCCTGTTAGTGTCAGAGGTGTGTCGCCCTGTTAGTGTCAGAGGTGTGTCGCCCTGTTAGTGTCAGAGGTGTGTCGCCCTGTTAGTGTCAGAGGTGTGTCGCCCTATTAGTGTCAGAGGTGTGTCGCCCTATTAGTGTCAGAAGGTGTGTCGCCCTGTTAGTGTCAGAGGTGTGTCGCCCTGTTAGTGTCAGAGGTGTGTCGCCCTGTTAGTGCCAGAAGGTGTGTCGCCCTGTTAGTGTCAGAGGTGTGTCGCCCTGTTAGTGTCAGAAGGTGTGTCGCCCTGTTAGTGTCAGAAGGTGTGTCGCCCTGTTAGTGTCAGAAGGTGTGTCGCCCTGTTAGTGCCAGAAGGTGTGTCGCCCTGTTAGTGTCAGAGGTGTGTCGCCCTGTTAGTGTCAGAAGGTGTGTCGCCCTGTTAGTGCCAGAAGGTGTGTCGCCCTGTTAGTGTCAGAAGGTGTGTCGCCCTGTTAGTGTCAGAAGGTGTGTCGCCCTGTTAGTGTCAGAAGGTGTGTCGCCCTGTTAGTGCCAGAAGGTGTGTCGCCCTGTTAGTGTCAGAGGTGTGTCGCCCTGTTAGTGTCAGAAGGTGTGTCGCCCTGTTAGTGCCAGAAGGTGTGTCGCCCTGTTAGTGCCAGAAGGTGTGTCGCCCTGTTAGTGTCAGAGGTGTGTCGCCCTGTTAGTGTCAGAAGGTGTGTCGCCCTGTTAGTGTCAGAAGGTGTGTCGCCCTGTTAGTGTCAGAGGTGTGTCGCCCTGTTAGTGTCAGAGGTGTGTCGCCCTGTTAGTGTCAGAGGTGTGTCGCCCTGTTAGTGTCAGAGGTGTGTCGCCCTATTAGTGCCAGAAGGTGTGTCGCCCTGTTAGTGTCAGAGGTGTGTCGCCCTGTTAGTGTCAGAGGTGTGTCGCCCTATTAGTGCCAGAAGGTGTGTCGCCCTGTTAGTGCCAGAAGGTGTGTCGCCCTGTTAGTGTCAGAGGTGTGTCGCCCTGTTAGTGCCAGAAGGTGTGTCGCCCTGTTAGTGTCAGAAGGTGTGTCGCCCTGTTAGTGCCAGAAGGTGTGTCGCCCTGTTAGTGTCAGAGGTGTGTCGCCCTGTTAGTGTCAGAGGTGTGTCGCCCTGTTAGTGCCAGAAGGTGTGTCGCCCTGTTAGTGTCAGAAGGTGTGTCGCACTGTTAGTGTCAGAAGGTGTGTCGCCCTGTTAGTGTCAGAGGTGTGTCGCCCTGTTAGTGTCAGAAGGTGTGTCGCCCTGTTAGTGTCAGAGGTGTGTCGCCCTGTTAGTGTCAGAAGGTGTGTCGCCCTGTTAGTGTCAGAAGGTGTGTCGCCCTGTTAGTGTCAGAAGGTGTGTCGCCCTGTTAGTGCCAGAAGGTGTGTCGCCCTGTTAGTGTCAGAAGGTGTGTCGCACTGTTAGTGTCAGAAGGTGTGTCGCCCTGTTAGTGTCAGAGGTGTGTCGCCCTGTTAGTGTCAGAGGTGTGTCGCCCTGTTAGTGTCAGAAGGTGTGTCGCCCTGTTAGTGTCAGAGGTGTGTCGCCCTGTTAGTGTCAGAGGTGTGTCGCCCTGTTAGTGTCAGAAGGTGTGTCACCCTGTTAGTGTCAGAAGGTGTGTCGCCCTGTTAGTGTCAGAAGGTGTGTCGCCCTGTTAGTGTCAGAGGTGTGTCGCCCTGTTAGTGCCAGAAGGTGTGTCGCCCTGTTAGTGTCAGAAGGTGTGTCGCCCTGTTAGTGTCAGAGGTGTGTCGCCCTATTAGTGCCAGAAGGTGTGTCGCCCTGTTAGTGTCAGAGGTGTGTCGCCCTGTTAGTGTCAGAGGTGTGTCGCCCTATTAGTGCCAGAAGGTGTGTCGCCCTGTTAGTGCCAGAAGGTGTGTCGCCCTGTTAGTGTCAGAGGTGTGTCGCCCTGTTAGTGTCAGAGGTGTGTCGCCCTGTTAGTGTCAGAGGTGTGTCGCCCTATTAGTGCCAGAAGGTGTGTCGCCCTGTTAGTGCCAGAAGGTGTGTCGCCCTGTTAGTGTCAGAGGTGTGTCGCCCTGTTAGTGCCAGAAGGTGTGTCGCCCTGTTAGTGTCAGAAGGTGTGTCGCCCTGTTAGTGCCAGAAGGTGTGTCGCCCTGTTAGTGTCAGAGGTGTGTCGCCCTGTTAGTGTCAGAGGTGTGTCTCCCTGTTAGTGCCAGAAGGTGTGTCGCCCTGTTAGTGTCAGAAGGTGTGTCGCACTGTTAGTGTCAGAAGGTGTGTCGCCCTGTTAGTGTCAGAGGTGTGTCGCCCTGTTAGTGTCAGAGGTGTGTCGCCCTGTTAGTGTCAGAAGGTGTGTCGCCCTGTTAGTGTCAGAAGGTGTGTCGCCCTGTTAGTGTCAGAAGGTGTGTCGCCCTGTTAGTGTCAGAAGGTGTGTCGCCCTGTTAGTGCCAGAAGGTGTGTTGCCCTGTTAGTGTCAGAGGTGTGTCGCCCTGTTAGTGTCAGAAGGTGTGTCGCCCTGTTAGTGTCAGAGGTGTGTCGCCCTGTTAGTGTCAGAGGTGTGTCGCCCTGTTAGTGTCAGAAGGTGTGTCGCCCTGTTAGTGTCAGAGGTGTGTCGCCCTGTTAGTGTCAGAGGTGTGTCGCCCTGTTAGTGTCAGAGGTGTGTCGCCCTGTTAGTGTCAGAAGGTGTGTCGCCCTGTTAGTGTCAGAGGTGTGTCGCCCTGTTAGTGTCAGAGGTGTGTCGCCCTGTTAGTGTCAGAGGTGTGTCGCCCTGTTAGTGTCAGAGGTGTGTCGCCCTATTAGTGCCAGAAGGTGTGTCGCCCTGTTAGTGTCAGAGGTGTGTCGCCCTGTTAGTGTCAGAGGTGTGTCGCCCTATTAGTGCCAGAAGGTGTGTCGCCCTGTTAGTGCCAGAAGGTGTGTCGCCCTGTTAGTGTCAGAGGTGTGTCGCCCTGTTAGTGCCAGAAGGTGTGTCGCCCTGTTAGTGTCAGAGGTGTGTCGCCCTGTTAGTGTCAGAGGTGTGTCGCCCTGTTAGTGTCAGAGGTGTGTCGCCCTGTTAGTGTCAGAGGTGTGTCGCCCTGTTAGTGTCAGAGGTGTGTCGCCCTGTTAGTGTCAGAGGTGTGTCGCCCTGTTAGTGCCAGAAGGTGTGTCGCCCTGTTAGTGTCAGAGGTGTGTCGCCCTGTTAGTGTCAGAGGTGTGTCGCCCTGTTAGTGTCAGAGGTGTGTCGCCCTGTTAGTGTCAGAGGTGTGTCGCCCTGTTAGTGTCAGAGGTGTGTCGCCCTGTTAGTGTCAGAGGTGTGTCGCCCTGTTAGTGTCAGAGGTGTGTCGCCCTGTTAGTGTCAGAGGTGTGTCGCCCTGTTAGTGTCAGAGGTGTGTCGCCCTGTTAGTGTCAGAGGTGTGTCGCCCTGTTAGTGTCAGAGGTGTGTCGCCCTGTTAGTGTCAGAGGTGTGTCGCCCTGTTAGTGTCAGAGGTGTGTCGCCCTGTTAGTGTCAGAGGTGTGTCGCCCTGTTAGTGTCAGAGGTGTGCATCGTTGCTGGTGTGGATTTGGAGGCTGCTGCATAGAATGCTAAGGACCCTCAGGAGAGAGGAGAGGTCGGTATGGGGCATTGGAAACAGTTTTGAAAGTGTCTCCCGTGGACCAGTACAGGTCCAAGCTTTTCACTGTGTGTATAAATGAACAGGATTGGTGAAGAGAGGGAAATATCCAACTCAGGGATGTTACTTTATTAACTTGAGAAGAGGAGAAATAGAAATTAGAAAAGGAACAGATTAAGTGATTGATCAGAACAACAACATGTGTAAATGTGATTACATAGAATTACACAGAATGTACAGCACAGAAACAGGCCATTCGGCCCAACTGGTCTATGCTGGTGTTTTTGCTCCACACGAGCCTCCTCCCACCCCTCTCCATCTCATCCTATCAGCAAATCCTTCTATTCCTTTCTCCCTCGTGTTTATCGAGCTTCCCCTTAAATGCATCTACACTATTCGCCTCAACTATTCCTTGTGGTAACAAGTTCCACATTCTCACCACTCTCTGGGTAAAGAAGTTTCTCCTGAATTCCCTATTGGATTTATTGGTGATTATCTTATATTTATCAGGCCTCGTTCTGGTCTCCCCACAAGTGGAAACATCTCCTCTACGTCAACCCTATCAAACCCTTTCATAATCTTAGACCTCTATCAGGTCACCCCTCAGCCTTCTATTTTCTAGAGAAAAGAGCCCCAGCCTGCTCAACCTTACCTGATATTTATAACCTCTCAGTTCTGGTATCATCCTTGTAAATCTTTTTTGCACCTTCTCCAGTGCTATCAAGCGGCACTTACTCACCAATAACCTGCTCACCGATGCTCAGTTTGGGTCCCGCCAGGACCACTCGGCTCCAGACCTCATTACAGCCTTGGTCCAAACATGGACAAAAGAGCTGAATTCCAGAGGTGAGGTGAGAGTGACTGCCCTTGACATCAAGGCAGCATTTGACCGAGTGTGGCACCAAGGAGCCCGAGTAAAATTGAAGTCAATGGGAATCAGGGGGAAAACTCTCCAGTGGCTGGAGTCATACCGAGCACAAAGGAAGATGGTAGTGGTTGTTGGAGGCCAATCATCTCAGCCCCAGGACATTGCTGCAGGAGTTCCTCAGGGCAGTGTCCTAGGCCCAGCCATCTTCAGCTGCTTCATCAATGACCTTCCCTCCATCATAAGGTCAGAAATGGGGATGTTCGCTGATGACTGCACAGTGTTCAGTTCCATTCGCAACCCCTCAAATAATGAAGCAGTCCGAGCCCGCATGCAGCAAGACCTGGACAACATCCAGGCTTGGGCTGATAAGTGGCAAGTAACATTCGCGCCAGATAAGTGCCAGGCAATGACCATCTCCAACAAGAGAGAGTCTAACCACCTCCCCTTGACATTCAACGGCATTACCATCGCCGAATCCCCCACCATCAACATCCTGGGGGTCACCATTGACCAGAAACTTAACTGGACCAGCCATATAAATACTGTGGCTACGAGAGCAGGTCAGAGGCTGGGTATTCTGCGGCAAGTGACTCACCTCCTGACTCCCCAAAGCCTTTCCACCATCTACAAGGCACAAGTCAGGAGTGTGATGGAATACTCTCCACTTGCCTGGATGAGTGCAGCTCCAACAACACTCAAGAAGCTCGACACCATCCAGGACAAAGCAGCCCGCTTGATTGGCACCCCATCCACCACCCTAAACATTCACTCCCTTGACCATCGGCGCACTGTGGCTGCAGTGTGCACCATCCACAGGATGCACTGCAGCAACTCGCCAAGGCTTCTTCGACAGCACCTCCCAAACCCGCGACCTCTACCATCTAGAAGGACAAGAGCAGCAGGCACATGGGAACAACACCACCTGCACGTTCCCCTCCAAGTCACACACCATCCCAACTTGGAAATATATCGCCGTTCCTTCATTGTCGCTGGGTCAAAATCCTGGAACTCCCTTCCTAACAGCACTGTGGGAGAACCTTCACCACACAGACTGCAGCGGTTCAAGAAGGCGGCTCACCACCACCTTCTCGAGGGCAATTTGGGATGGGCAATAAATGCTGGCCTCACCAGCGACGCCCACATCCCGTGAACGAATAAAAAAAAATATCCTTTTTATAATATGGAGACCAGAACTGTGCACAATACTCCAAGTGTGGTCTAACCAAGGTTCTACACAAGTTTAACATAACTTCTCTGCTTTTCAATTCTATCCCTCTAGAAATGAACCCCAGTACTGGGTTTGTTTTTTTTATGGCCTTATTAACCTGTGTCGCTACTTTTATTGATTTGTGTATCTGTATCCCAGATCCCTCTGCTCCTCTATCCCATTTAGACTCTTATTATCCAAGGAGTGTGTGGCCTCCTTATTCGTCCTACCAAAATGTACCACCTCACACTTATCCATATTGAAATTCATTTGCTAATTACACGCCCATTCTGTAAATTTATTAATGTCTTCCTGTATTTTGTCACAGTCCTCCTCAGTATTAACTACAACCCCCAATTTGGTGTCATCCGCATATTTTGAAATTGTACTTCCGATTTCCGAGTCCAAATCATTTATGCAAATTGTGAACAACAGTGGTCCCAGCACCGATCCCTGTGGAACACCACTTCCCAACTTTTGCCAGTCTGAGTAGCTACCCTTAACCCCTACTCTCTGTTTCTGTTTTGTAGCCAGCTTGCTATTCATTCTGCTACCTGACCCCTGACTCCACATGCTCTGACCTTAGTCACGAGTCTACGACCTTATCTGAGCACCTTATTGAAGGCCTTTTGAAAATCTATATATATTACATCTAGTACATTACCCTTGTCTACTCTTTCTGTTACTTCTTCAAAGAATTCAGTAAGGTTGGCCAAGCATGACTTTCCCTTTTGAAATCAATGCTGACTATTCTTTATTATATTTACAGTTTCCAGGTGTTTTTGTATTACATCTTCGAGTAAAGATTCCATTATCTTTCCTACCACCGATGTTAAGCAAATTGGTCTATAGTTCCCTGGACTAGTTCAATCTCCCTTTTTAAATATGGGAACTACATTAATTGCCTGCCAGTCCTCGGGCACTATTCCCTTTAATGAGTTTTTTTTTTATTCGTTCCTGGGATGTGGGAGTTGCTGGCGAGGCCGGCATTTATTGCCCATCCCTAATTGCCCTTGAGAAGGTGGTGGTGAGCCGCTGCCTTGAACCGCTGCAGTCCGTGTGGTGAAGGTTCTCCCACAGTGCTGTTAGGAAGGGAGTTCCAGGATTTTGACCCAGCGACGATGAAGGAATGGCGATATATTTCCAAGTCGGGATGGTGTGTGACTTGGAGGGGAACGTGCAGATGGTGTTGTTCCCATGTGCCTGCTGTCCTTGTCCTTCTAGGTGGTAGAGGTCTCGGGTTTAGGAGGTGCTGTCAAAGAAGCCTTGGCGAGTTGCTGCAGTGCATCCTGTGGATGGTACACACTGCAGCCACAGTGAGCCGGTGGTGAAGGGAGTGAATGTTTAGGGTGGTGATGGGGTGCCAATCAAGTGGGCTGCTTTGTCCTGGATGGTGTCGAGCTTCTTGAGTGTTGTTGGAGTTGCATCCAGGCAAGTGGAGAGTATTCCATCACACTCCTGACTTGTGCCTTGTAGATGGTGGAAAGGCTTTGGGGAGTCAAGAGGTGAGTCACTCGCCGCAGAATACCCAGACTCTGACCTGCTCTTGTAGCCACAATATTTATATGGCTGGTCCAGTTAAGTTTCTGGTCAATGGTGACTCCCAGGATGTTGATGGTGGGGGATTCGGCGATGGTAATACCGTTGAATGTCAAGGGGAGGTGGTTAGACTCTCTCTTGTTGGAGATGGTCATTGCCTGGCACTTGTCTGGCCTGAATGTTACTTGCCACTTATCAGCCCAAGCCTGGATGTTGTCCAGGTCTTGCTGCATGCGGGCATGGACTGCTTCATTATTTGAGGGGTTGCGAATGGAACTGAACACTGTGCAATCATCAGCGAACATCCCCATTTCTGACCTTATGATGGAGGGAAGGTCATTGATGAAGCAGCTGAAGATGGTTGGGCCTAGGACACTGCCCTGAGAAACTCCTGCAGCAATGTCCTGGGGCTGAGATGATTGGCCTCCAACAACCACTACCATCTTCCTTTGTGCTCGGTATGATTGCAGCCACTGGAGAGATTTCCCCCTGATTCCCATTGACTTCAATTTTACTCGGGCTCCTTGGTGCCACACTCGGTCAAATGCTGCCTTGATGTCAAGGGCAGTCACTCTCACCTCACTTCTGGAATTCAGCTCTTTTGTCCATGTTTGGACCAAGGCTGTAATGAGGTCTGGAGCCGAGTGGTCCTGGCGGAACCCAAACTGAGCATCGGTGAGCAGGTTATTGGTGAGTAAGTGCCGCTTGATAGCACTGTCGACAACACCTTTCATCACTTTGCTGATGATTGAGAGTAGACTGATGGGGCGGTAATTGGCCGGATTGGATTTGTCCTGCTTTTTGTGGACAGGACATACCTGGGCAATTTTCCACATTGTTGGGTAGATGCCAGTGTTGTAGCTGTACTGGAACAGCTTGGCTAGAGGCGCAGCTAGTTCTGGACATTATTTGTGTGTGTGTGTGTGTGTGTATATGTGTATATATATATATATATGTATGTAATAATGCCTCTGCTGTCTCCTCTCTAACGTCTTTAATATTCACAGATGCTATCCATCCGGACCAGGGTCTTATCCTCTCTGTTAGATTAGTTTATTAATTAGACATCTTTATACCTTTTTTGATCTATTCTTCTAATGTCATGCCCTCCTTGTTAGTCTCCCTGGTGATCTGTGTAAATGTAATCTGTGTAAAGGTGATGTGTGTGTGTAAAGGTGATGTGTGTGTGTAACTGTGATCTGTGTGTGTAAAGGTGGTGTGTATGTGTGTAAAGGTGATGTGTGTGTGTAAAGGTGATGTGTGTGTGTAAAGGTGATGTGTGTGTGTAAAGGTGATTGTGTGTAAAGGTGATGTGTGTGTGTGTGTAAAGGTGATTGTGTGTGTGTAAAGGTGATGTGTGTGTAAAGGTGATGTATGTGTGTGTGTGTGTAACTGTGATCTGTGTGTGTAACTGTGATCTGTGTGTGTGTGTGTAACTGTGATCTGTGTGTGTGTGTGTAACTGTGATCTGTGTGCGTGTGTGTAACTGTGATATGTGTGTGTGTGTGTGTGTGTAACTGTGATCTGTGTGTGTGTGTAACTGTGATCTGTGTGTGTGTGTAACTGTGATCTGTGTGTGTGTGTAACTGTGATATGTGTGTGTGTGTAAAGGTGATCTGTGTGTGTGTAACTGTGATCTGTGTGTGTGTAACTGTGATCTGTGTGTGTGTAACTGTGATCTGTGTGTAACTGTGATGTGTGTGTGTGTGTAACTGTGATCTGTGTGTGTGTAACTGT
Source organism: Heptranchias perlo (assembly GCF_035084215.1). NCBI lineage: Eukaryota > Metazoa > Chordata > Chondrichthyes > Hexanchiformes > Hexanchidae > Heptranchias > Heptranchias perlo. The sequence goes on from NC_090354.1 coordinate 623,477, forward strand.
GATCTGTGTGTAACTGTGATGTGTGCGTGTGTGTAACTGTGATCTGTGTGTGTGTAACTGTGATCTGTGTGTGTAACTGTAATCTGTGTGTGTGTGTAACTGTAATCTGTGTGTGTGTGTAACTGTGATATGTGTGTGTGTAACTGTGATCTGTGTGTGTGTGTAACTGTGATCTGTGTGTGTGTAACTGTGATCTGTGTGTGTAACTGTGATCTGTGTGTGTGTGTAACTGTAATCTGTGTGTGTGTGTAACTGTGATATGTGTGTGTGTAACTGTGATATGTGTGTGTGTAACTGTGATCTGTGTGTGTGTAACTGTGATCTGTGTGTGTGTAACTGTGATCTGTGTGTGTGTAACTGTGATCTGTGTGTAACTGTGATCTGTGTGTGTGTAACTGTGATCTGTGTGTGTGTGTAACTGTGATCTGTGTGTGTGTGTAACTGTGATCTGTGTGTGTGTGTGACTGTGATCTGTGTGTGTGTGTGACTGTGATCTGTGTGTGTGTGTGACTGTGATCTGTGTGTGTGTGTGACTGTGATCTGTGTGTGTGTGTGACTGTGATCTGTGTGTGTGTGTGACTGTGATCTGTGTGACTGTGATCTGTGTAACTGTGATCTGTGTGACTGTGATCTGTGTGACTGTGATCTGTGTGACTGTGATCTGTGTGACTGTGATCTGTGTGTGTGTGACTGTGATCTGTGTGTGTGTGTAACTGTGATGTGTGTGTGTAACTGTGATGTGTGTGTGTAACTGTGATCTGTGTGTGTGTAACTGTGATCTGTGTGTGTGTAACTGTGATCTGTGTGTGTGTAACTGTGATCTGTGTGTGTGTAACTGTGATCTGTGTGTGTGTGTGTAACTGTGATCTGTGTGTGTGTGTGTAACTGTGATCAGTGTGTGTGTAACTGTGATCAGTGTGTGTGTAACTGTGATCTGTGTGTGTGTGTGTAACTGTGATCTGTGTGTGTGTGTGTAACTGTGATCTGTGTGTGTGTGTGTAACTGTGATCTGTGTGTGTGTGTGTAACTGTGATCTGTGTGTGTGTGTGTAACTGTGATCTGTGTGTGTGTGTGTGTAACTGTGATCTGTGTGTGTGTAACTGTGATCTGTGTGTGTGTAACTGTGATCTGTGTGTGTGTGTGTAACTGTGATCTGTGTGTGTGTGTAACTGTGATCTGTGTGTGTGTGTGTGTGTGTGTAACTGTGATCTGTGTGTGTGTGTGTGTAACTGTGATCTGTGTGTAACTGTGATCTGTGTGTTTGTGTGTGTAAAGGTGATTGTGTGTGTGTAACTGTGATGTGGGTGTGTGTAACTGTGATCTGTGTGTGTGTAACTGTGATCTGTGTGTGTGTGTAACTGTGATCTGTGTGTGTGTGTGTAACTGTGATCTGTGTGTGTGTGTGTAACTGTGATCAGTGTGTGTGTAACTGTGATCAGTGTGTGTGTAACTGTGATCTGTGTGTGTGTGTGTGTAACTGTGATCTGTGTGTGTGTGTGTAACTGTGATCTGTGTGTGTGTAACTGTGATCTGTGTGTGTGTGTAACTGTGATCTGTGTGTGTGTAACTGTGATCTGTGTGTGTGTGTGTAACTGTGATCTGTGTGTGTGTGTGTAACTGTGATCTGTGTGTGTGTGTGTAACTGTGATCTGTGTGTGTGTGTGTGTGTGTAACTGTGATCTGTGTGTGTGTGTGTAACTGTGATCTGTGTGTAACTGTGATCTGTGTGTTTGTGTGTGTAAAGGTGATTGTGTGTGTGTAAAGGTGATTGTGTGGGTGTGTGTAACTGTGATGTGGGTGTGTGTAACTGTGATGTGTGTGTGTGTGTAACTGTGATGTGTGTGTGTGTGTAACTGTGATCTGTGTGTGTGTGTGTAACTGTGGTCTGTGTGTGTGTGTAACTGTGGTGTGTGTGTGTGTAACTGTGGTGTGTGTGTGTGTGTAACTGTGGTGTGTGTGTGTGTGTGTGTAACTGTGGTGTGTGTGTGTGTGTGTGTAACTGTGATGTGGGTGTGTGTAACTGTGATGTGGGTGTGTGTAACTGTGATGTGTGTGTGTAACTGTGATGTGTGTGTGTGTGTGTAACTGTGATCTGTGTGTGTGTGTAACTGTGATCTGTGTGTGTGTGTAACTGTGATCTGTGTGTGTGTGTAACTGTGATCTGTGTGTGTGTAACTGTGATCTGTGTGTGACTGTGATCTGTGTGTGTGTGTGACTGTGATCTGTGTGTGTGTGTGACTGTGATCTGTGTGTGTGTGTAACTGTGATCTGTGTGTGTGTAACTGTGATCTGTGTGTGTGTAACTGTGATCTGTGTGTGTGTAACTGTGATCTGTGTGTAACTGTGATCTGTGTGTGTGTAACTGTGATCTGTGTGTAACTGTGATCTGTGTGTGTGTGTGACTGTGATCTGTGTGTGTGTGTAACTGTGATCTGTGTGTGTGTAACTGTGATCTGTGTGTGTGTAACTGTGATCTGTGTGTGTGTAACTGTGATCTGTGTGTAACTGTGATCTGTGTGTAACTGTGATCTGTGTGTGTAACTGTGATCTGTGTGTAACTGTGATCTGTGTGTGTGTGTAACTGTGATCTGTGTGTGTGTGTGTAACTGTGATCTGTGTGTGTGTGACTGTGATCTGTGTGTGTGTGTGACTGTGATCTGTGTGTGTGTGTGACTGTGATCTGTGTGTGACTGTGATCTGTGTGTGTGTGTGTGACTGTGATCTGTGTGTGTGTGTGTAACTGTGATCTGTGATCTGTGTGTGACTGTGATCTGTGTGTGTAACTGTGATCTGTGTGTGTGTAACTGTGATCTGTGTGTGTGTGTAACTGTGATCTGTGTGTGTGTAACTGTGGTCTGTGTGTGTGTGTGACTGTGATCTGTGTGTGTGTGACTGTGATCTCTGTGTGTGTGTGTGACTGTGATCTCTGTGTGTGTGTGTGTGACTGTGATCTCTGTGTGTGTGTGTGACTGTGATCTCTGTGTGTGTGTGTGTGACTGTGATCTCTGTGTGTGTGTGTGTGACTGTGATCTGTGTGTGTGTGTGTGTGACTGTGGTCTGTGTGTGTGTGTGTGTGACTATGATCTCTGTGTGTGTGTGTGTGTGTGACTGTGATCTGTGTGTGTGTGTGTGTGACTGTGATCTCTGTGTGTGTGTGTGTGTGTGTGTGACTGTGATCTCTGTGTGTGTGTGTGTGTGTGACTGTGATCTCTGTGTGTGTGTGTGTGTGACTGTGATCTGTGTGTGTGTGTGTGTGACTGTGATCTCTGTGTGTGTGTGTGTGTAACTGTGATCTGTGTGTGTGTGTGTGACTGTGATCTGTGTGTGTGTGTGTGTAACTGTGATCTGTGTGTGTGTGTTAATTTCTGCTGCTTCTCCTGTCAGAGGTCGGTGTTTTGGACGCAGAGATTCAGAGCTTTAACACTCCAGGTTTTACTGGCTGCCTGGCTGGAGTCAGTTTTAACGGGATCGTCCCATTAAAGGCGGCATTGAGAACGGACACCAATCAGACCGTGGATGTGTTGGGGGAGTTGGTGGAGTCAAACTGTGGGGCTCTCCCCATAATCCTGTCTTCAATTATTCTGGAGGAAGATCCGTGGGCCTTGCAATCAGGTAAAGAACCAGCTGACTTCGGAGCGACCCACCGCCAGTGGTGTAAAGGAATTCTTCCTAAAACTACTGCAGCTTGTTTGATGTTTTAAACGTCATCTGACTCTGAAATCTCCTCATTTCATACAACAACTTGCATTTATGGAGTCCTTTAATGGGACAAAATGTCACAGGACTTTTCACAAAAGTTTAATCAGATAAAAATGGCATCAAGAGATACTGGAAGCAGTGAGAAAACTTTTCATCAAAGAGGTGAGGAGAGAGGGAGGGGGCACAGAGAGAGGGAGGGGGGCACAGAGAGAGAGAGAGGGAGGGGGGCACAGAGAGAGAGAGAGGGAGGGGGGCACAGAGAGAGAGAGGGAGGGGGGCACAGAGAGAGAGAGGGAGGGGGGCACAGAGAGAGAGAGGGAGGGGGGCACAGAGAGAGAGAGAGGGAGGGGGGCACAGAGAGAGGGAGGGAGGCACAGAGAGAGGGAGGGAGGGGGGCACAGAGAGAGGGAGGGAGGGGGGCACAGAGAGAGGGAGGGAGGGGGGCACAGAGAGAGGGAGGGAGGGGGGCACAGAGAGAGGGAGGGAGGGGGGCACAGAGAGAGAGAGGGAGGGGGGCACAGAGAGAGAGGGAGGGGGGGCACAGAGAGAGAGAGATGGAGGGGGCACAGAGAGAGAGGGGGAGGGGGGCACAGAGAGAGAGGGAGGGGGGCACAGAGAGAGAGAGAGAGAGAGGGAGGGGGGCACAGAGAGAGAGAGGGAGGGGGGCACAGAGAGAGAGAGGGAGGGAGGGCATGGAGGGAGGGCGGGAGCGGAGGGAGAGGTCGCGGAGAGGGAGAGAGAGCTTCAATTAAAGAAAACTAATTGCCACTGGCTCCCCCCACAGCCTGGGCCCTCTCGGCTCTGCTCCATGCCTGAGGGAGGCGGTGGGTGGGGCCACGGTGGGCCCTCCTGTTCCACTTGATCCCAGCCATGATCTGATTGAATGGCGGAGCAGGCTCGAGGGCTGAATGGCTAATCCTGCTCCTATTTCTTATATTCTTATGTTTCCATTTGACTGAAATTGAACAACTTTGTTTTTCAGACACTCCACGATTTGGATACGATTACCTGACTGGAGCAGTCATTGGTGGTGAGTGTACGATAGATCTGGGCCCCTGTTATATGGGACGTTGTGCGGGTCTGGGCCCCTGTTATATGGGACGTTGTGCGGGTCTGGACCCTGTTATATGGGACATTGTGCGGGTCTGGGCCCCTGTTATATGGGACATTGTGCGGGTCTGGGCCCCTGTTATATGGGACGTTGTGCGGGTCTGGGCTCCTGTTATATGGGATATTGCACCTGCAGGGTTCAGCCTGTGGAGAACAGCATCTCACAAGACCTTCTGGGCACCTGTAAAACAAAAGGTTCAGCAGCCTTTAGGCTCCTCTTTGTGACGGATCTGAGGGGTCCCCGGGGGCAACGTTCAGCGCCCGCTTCCCGGGGGCCCCTTCCCGCCTCTAGGCCATTACATCACTGGGCCTGTGCCTATTGGCCAGTTCATCTCTGTACTGCCTGGGAAATGGGCGATACCGGGTGCTACAGGCAGGAATATTGGGGCCAAGGACTCGGCTTTGATGGACTAATTCTGGGGCTGGGAAATGTTCCTTGTACCTCGAAGACTAGAACCCAAGGCATTGTTCAAGGGGGATATTGGGGGTGATACCAGGGGTTATATATAAGAAATAAGAACACAAGAAATAGGAACAGGAGTAGGCCATCAGGCCCCTCGAGCCTGCTCCGCCATTCAGTAAAATCATTGCTGATCGTCCACCTCACTGCCATTTTCCTGCACGATCCCTATATCTCTTAATACCTTTAATATCTAGAAATCTATCGATCTCTGTTTTGAATGTATTCAATGACAGCCTCCACAGCCCTCTGGGTAGAGAATTCCAAAGATTCACCACCCTCTGAGTGAAGAAATTTCTCCTCATCTCAGTCCTAAATGGCCGACCCCTTATTCTGAGATTGTGACCCCCCAGCCAGGGGAAACATCCTCCCTGGTTTTGCTGACGACTCAAATCCTCTTGCAATGAAGGCCAACATACCATTCGCCTTCCTAACTGCTTGCTGCACCTGCATGTTTGCTGTACAAGGACACCCAGGTCCCTTTGTACATCAACATTTCCCAATCTATCACCATTTAAATAATTGTAAACAATTTTACAACACCAAGTTATAGTCCAACAATTTTATTTTAAAATCCACAAGCTTTCGGAGGCTTCCTCCTTCCTCAGGTGAATGTGCATATAATGCTCTGCCTTTCTGTTTTGCCTTCCGAAGTGGATAACTTCACATTTATCCACATTATACTGCACCTGCCATGTATTTGCCCACTCACTCAACTTGTCTAAATCGCCTTGAAGCCTCTTTGCATCCTCCTCACAACTCATAATCCCACCTAGTTTTGTGGAGGCTCAGTCACTAATATATTTGAGAAGGAGCTCGATAGATTTCTAGACACAAAAGGCATCAAGGGGTATGGGGAAAGAGCGGGAATATGGTATTGAGATAGAGGATCAGCCAAGATCATATTGAATGGCGGAGCAGGCTCGAAGGGCCGAATGGCCTAGTCCTGCTCCTATTTTCTTAACAGTGAGGTTACATTTGCTACCCTCCAATCTGCGGGAACTGTTCCAGAATCTATAGAATTTTGGAAGATGACAACCAATACATCCACTATCTCTATAGCCACCTCTTTCAAAACCCTGGGATGTAGATCATTAGGTCCCTGGGATTTATCAACTTTCAGTCCCAATAATTTCTCTAGTACTATTTTTTTTTACTAATACTAATTTCCTTCAGTTCCTCATTCTCGCCAGACTCTTGGTTCTCTAGTATTTCTGGGAGGTTTTTTGTGTCTTCTTCCATGACGGGGGGTGAAACGGAGGGGTGACACTGGGGGTGAAACCGAGGGGTGACACTGGGGGTGAAACCGAGGGGTGACACTGGGGGTGAAACGGGGGGGTGACGCTGGGGGTGAAACGGAGGGGTGACGCTGGGGGTGAAACGGAGGGGTGACGCTGGGGGTGAAACGGAGGGGTGACGCTGGGGGTGAAACGGAGGGGTGACGCTGGGGGTGAAACGGAGGGGTGACGCTGGGGGTGAAACGGAGGGGTGACGCTGGGGGTGAAACGGAGGGGTGACACTGGGGGTGAAACGGAGGGGTGACACGGAGGGGTGACACGGAGGGGTGACACTGGGGGTGAAACGGAGGGGTGATACTGGGGGTGACACTGGGGGTGACACGGAGGGGTGACACTGGGGGTGAAACGGAGGGGTGACACTGGGGGTGAAACGGAGGGGTGACGCTGGGGGTGAAACGGAGGGGTGACGCTGGGGGTGAAACGGAGGGGTGACGCTGGGGGTGAAACGGAGGGGTGACGCTGGGGGTGAAACGGAGGGGTGACGCTGGGGGTGAAACGGAGGGGTGACACTGGGGGTGAAACGGAGGGGTGACACGGAGGGGTGACACGGAGGGGTGACACTGGGGGTGAAACGGAGGGGTGACACTGGGGGTGAAACGGAGGGGTGATACTGGGGGTGACACTGGGGGTGACACGGAGGGGTGACACTGGGGGTGAAACGGAGGGGTGACACTGGGGGTGAAACGGAGGGGTGACACTGGGGGTGAAACGGAGGGGTGACACTGGGTGTGAAACGGAGGGGTGACACTGGGGGTGACACTGGGGGTGACACGGAGGGGTGACACTGGGGGTGACACGGGGGGGGTGACACTGGGGGTGAAACGGAGGGGTGACACTGGGGGTGAAACGGAGGGGTGACACTGGGGGTGAAACGGAGGGGTGACACCTGGGGGTGAAACGGAGGGGTGACACTGGGGGTGACACTGGGGGTGACACTGGGGGTGACACTGGGGGTGACACGGGGGGGGTGACACTGGGGGTGAAACGGAGGGGTGACACTGGGGGTGAAACGGAGGGGTGACACTGGGGGTGAAACGGAGGGGTGACACTGGGGGTGAAACGGAGGGGTGACACGGAGGGGTGACACTGGGGGTGAAACGGAGGGGTGATACTGGGGGTGACACTGGGGGTGACACGGAGGGGTGACACTGGGGGTGAAACGGAGGGGTGAAACGGAGGGGTGAAACGGAGGGGTGACACTGGGGGTGACACTGGGGGTGACACGGAGGGGTGACACTGGGGGTGACACGGAGGGGTGACACTGGGGGTGAAACGGAGGGGTGACACTGGGGGTGAAACGGAGGGGTGACACCTGGGGGTGAAACGGAGGGGTGACACCGGGGGGTGAAACCGGGGGGTGACACCGGGGGGTGACACCGGGGGTGAAACCGGGGGGTGACACCGGGGGGTGACACCGGGGGGTGACACCGGGGGGTGACACCGGGGGTGAAACCGGGGGGTGACACCGGGGGGTGAAACCGGGGGGTGACACCGGGGGGTGACACCGGGGGTGAAACCGGGGGGTGACACCGGGGGTGACACTGTGATGAGATGCAATTTCATATTTTAATTTTGCACTAACTCTGTCCTGTTCTGTTCTAGTGATTGTGGCATTCATCCTTTTTACAATCCTGGCCCTATTGGTACTACTTTTCTTGTACTATTACCGTCACAAGGGAAGCTATCACACTAATGAGGCCAAACCCATGGAGTCCTCGAACAGTGCCAAACCCACCTCACTGAAGAAAGACAAAAACCTTCCACAGATCCTGGAAGAGACTAAAAGTGAATAGTTGGAGCTGAGTTTGTGTTTCTTCAATAAAGGGACAGTAATAAGAAAAAAAACAACCAAGGTGCAGCATCACATTAAATATCCAGTCTGAGCTTCCCTGTCTCTAGCTGATCAAACATTCCTTATTTGTGAACACGGTTTATTGTGGAAAAATGGGCAAAAAGAATTTACGAAACCAAATCATAGGTTTTAATTACATGTGTGTGCGTGTGCGTGTCTGCACCTGAGGGAATCTTTCCAATCGGAACTTTTTTGAAAGGTTCCATGGTAATCTAACGCTACTAATTAAGGCTAATAACAAGTAGAAACAGTATCTATATATGAATTGCTGCTGCTAGTTCCAGAGGGGATGGAACTGGGACACTTGTTCCAAACTATAATCAATGCACTGCTTTACTGCACACTATCCTAGTGCATGCGCACTATCCTAGTGCATGTGCACTACCTGCACTCTCAACTGCAATATACACCTCACTTTGACTTAAACAATCACTTTCAATAATTTTTACTTTTTACTGTTTCTGTTGACAAGTCTAAATAAACATTGTATAACATTTTTATTGTAATATTTTATAAAAAGCTGTAACATCCTGAGAGTAAAAATGTAACGTGGGAATGAAGGAAAATCAACGAGCTGGTGGGATAGGTCCCGCTGGCTCAGGCTGGGAGCTTCCTACAATACCATCGAGTGCAACTAAGGAGGTTACTGCCTTGATGGGATCAGATACAAACATTTCTCTCTCGGCCCAGCGCTGCCCCCATCCCCCAGGTCCACAGTACTGATGAGCCACAGGGACAGAAGGTCCAGTGCTGGATCTCACCATGGACATCTGTCCTATTGTCAGCTAGCATGCTGCACCTCTGTTATCACAAGGTGAGGAGTCGTATAGCACCAGGTTATAGTCCAACAGCTTTATTTGAAATCACAAGCTTTCGGAGCTTTGCTCCTTCGTCAGGTGAGTGAAGGGTTCCATAAAGGCACCGCATATATAGTCAGAGGGCAATGCCTGGTGATTACAGATAATCTTTCCAACTGCCCGTTATCACACCTCGGCAGAGAGATAATCACAGCAATCAAAGGAGTGAATGGTGTTCAGACAGGGAAACATTACATCCCAGAATACTGAATACACAAGCGGTCAGATCACAAAGACAGAGAGAGAGAGAGAGACCCGAAAGGCTGAGAGAGAATGACCAGTTGTACTAAAAATAGATAACTTTTTTTCGCTGGTGGGGTTACATGTAGCGTGACATGAACCCAAGATCCAGGTTGAGGCCGTCCTCATGGGTGCGGAACTTGGCTATCAAATTCTGCTCGACGATTTTGCGTTGTCGTGTGTCTCGAAGGCCGCCTTGGAGAACGCTTACCCGAAGATCGGTGACTGAATGTCCCTGACTGCTGAAGTGTTCCCCGACTGGGAGGGAACCCTCCTGTCTGGCGATTGTTGCGCGGTGTCCGTTCATCCGTTGTCGCAGTGTCTGCATGGTCTCGCCGATGTACCATGCTCCGGAGCATCCTTTCCTGCAACGTATGAGGTGGACAACGTTGGCCGAGTCACAGGAGTATGAACCATGTACCTGGTGGGTGGTGTCCTCTCGTGTGATGGTGGTATCCGTGTCGATGATCTGGCATGTCTTGCAGAGGTTGCCGTGGCAGGGTTGTGTGGTGTCGTGGACATGCCAGATCATCGACACAGATACCACCATCACACGAGAGGACACCACCCACCAGGTACATGGTTCATACTCCTGTGACTCGGCCAACGTTGTCTACCTCATACGTTGCAGGAAAGGATGCTCCGGAGCATGGTACATTGGTGAGACCATGCAGACACTGCGACAACGGATGAACGGACACCGCGCAACAATCGCCAGACAGGAGGGTTCCCTCCCAGTCGGGGAACACTTCAGCAGTCAAGGACATTCAGTCACCGATCTTCGGGTAAGCGTTCTCCAAGGCGGCCTTCGAGACACACGACAACGCAAAATCGTCGAGCAGAATTTGATAGCCAAGTTCCGCACCCATGAGGACGGCCTCAACCTGGATCTTGGGTTCATGTCACGCTACACGTTACCCCACCAGCGAAAAAAAGTTATCTATTTTTAATACAACTGGTCATTCTCTCTCAGCCTTTCGGGTCTCTCTCTCTCTCTCTCTGTCTTTGTGATCTGACCGCTTGTGTATTCAGTATTCTGGGATGTAATGTTTCCCTGTCTGAACACCATCCACTCCTTTGATTGCTGTGATTATCTCTCTGCCGAGGTGTGATAACGGGCAGTTGGAAAGATTATCTGTAATCACCAGGCATTGCCCTCTGACTATATTTGCTGTGCTTTTATGGAACCCCTCACTCACCTGACGAAGGAGGAAAGCTCCGAAAGCTTGTGATTTCAAATAAAATTGTTGGATTATAACCTGGTGTTGTAAGACTCCTTACATTTGTCCACCCCAGTCCATCACTGGCATCTCCACATCATCACAAGGTGAAACTGGGAACAACTACTTACTAAGAGGAGCGCATGTGTCAATTAAGACAAGATTCAGGATCTCTGAGCCTGGCGATAGCAGGATATTAAGGTCTTCAAGCAAAGTGTGCACGAGTCAAAACTAGAATTAGTATTTCTATGCAAGGAGACTGCCAGGTGGCACTGGGATCAGGGCCTGGGAGGTGCAGTTACAACTATGACTGCTGTCTCTGAGCGAGGGGGGAGCCAGTCTAGAGTAGATTTGGGGTGTCTGAGCGAGGGGTGAGACAGTGTAGACTCGGTTTGGGTTGTCTGGGCGAGGGGTGAGCCAGTCTAGTGCAGATTTGGGGTGTCTTGAGTGAGGGGTGTGTTTGTTGGGTCCAGGTTAGATTCAGTGTTACAGACAGGATTTATAAATCTAAAGGTGGAAGTTTTATTTCAAGAATTCACTCACCCCCTTTCGAACTTGAGAAAGGATTCTGGGGAATTTTGATTTTTACCTCCGCTTCCTTTCCTGACAGCATCCACTGATTGGTGGAATTATCCCCAAAGATCACGAGCCCCTTCCTCAACTTCATAAAATTAAAGGGGGTTCTGACAGACAACGCAGATTGCGTCCAATAAGAGGATCGAATTCACAAGCTGCTCAGGGAAAGGTCTCTCTCTCTCTGCCCCTCATCCTGTTTCCAATTGATGTTTAGTTTTATTCATGTTTCTGTTCTTTGTGTATTTATTTATTTATTAAATTCATTACATTAATAGTTTGGTCGTTTGCCTTTTTTTAAGAGGCCTGAATTGCAGAATCCACAATGGACACTCCTCCCACAAACCCCCACACACAAACCCCCCACCCTCCCACCCACAAACCCCCCACCCTCCCACACACAAACCCACACACAAACCCCCCACCCTCCCACCCACAAACCCCCCACCCTCCCACCCACAAACCCACACACAAATCCCCCACCCTCCCACACACAAACCCCCCCCCCTCCCACCCACAAACCCACACACAAACCCCCCACCCTCCCACACACAAACCCACACACAATCCCCCCACCCTCCCACACACAAACCCACACACAATCCCCCCACCCTCCCACACACAAACCCACCCACAAACCCCCCACCCTCCCACCCACACTCCCACACCCTCCCACACAAACCCCCACACACGCTCCCCGCACACACACAAACCCCCCATACCAACCATTCCCACCCCACACAAACGTACCCCCACACACTCCCCCCCACATGCGCACTCCTCCACCCCCACACACACTCCCCACCCCCAAAAACCCCCGCCCCACACACACACATCTGGAATTAAAATACTAGTATCAGTAATGGTGGCCATGAAACTACTGGATTGTCATAAAAACCCATCTAGTTCACTAATGTCCTTTAGGGAAGGAAACCTGCCGTCCTTACCCGGTCTGGCCTATATGTGACTCCAGACCCACAGCAATGTGGTTGATTCTTAATTGCCCTCTGAAATGACCGAGCAAGCCACTCAGTTGTAAAATCTCGCTAAAAAAATCACAATAAGAATCAAACTGGACGGACCACCCGGCATCGGACAACCAGGCACCGGACACGACAACGGCAAAACACCAAGCCCAGTCGACCCTGCAAAGTCCTCCTCACTAACATCTGGAGACTTGTGCAAAAATTGGGAGAGCTGTCCCACAGACTAGTCAAGCAACAGCCTGACATAGCCATACTCACAGAATCATATCTTTCAGCCAACGTCCCAGACTCTTCCATCACCATTCCTGGGTATGTCCTGTCCCACCGGCAGGACAGACCCACCAGAGGTGGCGGTACAGTGATATACAGTCAGGAGGGAGTGGCCCTGGGAGTCCTCAACATTGACTCTGGACCCCATGAAATCTCATGGCATCAGGTCAAACATAGGCAAGGAAACCTCCTGCTGATTACCACCTACCGTCCTCCCTCAGCTGTTGAATCAGTCCTCCTCCATGTTGAACACCACTTGGAGGAAGCACGGAGGGTAGCAAGGGCACAAAATGTACTCAGGGTGGGGGACTTCAATGTTCATCACCAAGAGTGGCTCTGTAGCACCATTACTGACCGAGCTGGCCGAGTCCTGAAGGACATAGCTGCCAGACTGGGCCTGCAACAGGTGGTGAGCGAACCAACACGAAGGAAAAACTTACTTGACCTCGTCCTCACCAATCTACCTGTCGCAAATGCATCTGTTCATGACAGTATTGGCAGGAGTGACCACCGCACAGTCCTCGTGGAGACGAAGTCCCGTCTTCGCACTGAGGACACCATCCAACGTGTTGTGTGGCACTATCACCGTGCTAAACGGGATAGATTCAGAACAGATCCAGCAGCTCAAAACTGGGGATCCATGAGGCGCTGTGGGCCATCAGCAGCAACAGAATTGTATTCGAGCACAATCTGTAACCTCATGGCCCGGCATATTCCTCACTCTACCATTACCAACAAGCCAGGGGATCAACCCTGGTTCAATGAGGAGTGCAGAAGAGCATGCCAGGAGCACCACCAGGCGTAACTAAAAATGAGGTGCCAACCTGGTGAAGCTACAACTCAGGACTACATGCATGCTAAACAGCGGAAGCAACATGCTATAGACAGAGCTAAGCGAATCTACAACCAACGGATCAAATCAAAGCTCTGCAGTCCTGTCACAACCAGTCGTGAATGGTGGTGGACAATTAAACAACTAACGGGAGGAGGAGGCTCTGCAAACATCCCCATCCTCAATGATGGCGGAGTCCAGCACGTGAGTGCAAAAGACAAGTCTGAAGCGTTTGCAACCATCTCCAGCCAGAAGTGCCGAGTGGATGATCCATCTCGGCCTCCTCCCGATATCCCCACCATCACAGGAGCCAGTCTTCAGCCAATTCGATTCACTCCACGTGATATCAAGAAACGGCTGAGTGCACTGGATACAGCAAAGGCTATGGGCCCCGACAACATTCCGGCTGTAGTGCTGAAGACTTGTGCTCCAGAACTAGCCCTCCTCTAGCCAAACTGTTCCAGTACAGCTACAACAGTGGCATCTAACCGACAATGTGGAAAATTGCCCAGGTATGTCCTGTCCACAAAAAGCAGGACAAATCCAATCCAGCCAATTACCGCCCCATCAGTCTACTCTCAATCATCAGCAAAGTGATGGAAGGTGTCGTCGACAGTGCTATCAAGCGTCACTTACTCACCATTAACCTGCTCACCGATGTTCAGTTTGGGTTCCACCAGGACCACTCAGCTCCAGACCTCATTTCAGCCTTGGTCCAAACATGGACAAAAGAGCTAAATTCCAGAGGTGAGGTGAGAGTGACTGCCCTTGACATCAAGGCAGCATTTGACCGAGTGTGGCACCAAGGAGCCCTCGTAAAATTGAAGTCAATGGGAATCAGGGGGAAAACTCTCCAGTGGCTGGAGTCATACCTCGCACAAATCATCTCAGCCCCAGGACATTGCTGCAGGAATTCCTCAGGGCAGTGTCCTAGGCCCAACCATCTTCAGCTGCTTCATCAATGACCCTTCCCTCCATCATAAGGTCAGAAATGGGGATGTTCGCTGACGATTGCACAGTGTTCAGTTCCATTCGCAACCCCTCAGATAATGAAGCAGTCTGCAGCATGGTCGACGACACCTTCCATCACTTTGCTGATTGAGAGTAGACTGATGGGGCAGTAATTGGCCGGATTGGATTTGTCCTGCTTTTTGTGGACAGGATATGCCTGGGCAATTTTTCACATTGTCGGGTAGATGCCAGTGTTGTAGCTGTACTGGAACAGTTTGGCTAGAGGCGTGGCTAGTTCTGGAGCACAAGTCTTCAACACTACAGCCGGGATGTTGTCGGGGCCCATAGCCTTTGCTGTATCCAGTGCACTCAGCTGTTTCTTGATATCACGTGGAGTGAATCGAATTGGCTGAAGACTGGCTTCTGTGATGGTGGGGATATCGGCAGTAGGCCGAGATGGATCATCCAATCGGCACTTCTGGCTGAAGATGGTTTCAAATGCTTCAGCTTTGTCTTTTGCACTCACGTGCTGGACTCCGCCATCATTGAGGATGGGGATGTTTACAGAGCCTCCTCCTCCCGTTAGTTGTTTAATTGTCCACCACCATTCAGGACTGGATGTGGCAGGACTGCAGAGCTTTGATCTGATCCGTTGGTTGTGGAATCGCTTAGCTCTGTCTATAGCATGTTGCTTCCGCTGTTTAGCATGCATGTAGTCCTGAGTTGTAGCTTCACCAGGTTGGCACTTCATTTTGAGGTATGCCTGATGGTGCTCCTGGCATGCTCTTCTACACTCCTCATTGAACCAGGGATGATCCCCGGGCTTGTTGGTAATGGTAGAGTGAGGAATATGCCAGGCCATGAGGTTACAGATTGTGCTCGAATACAATTCTGCTGCTGCTGATGGCCCACAGCGCCTCATGGATGCCCAGTTTTGAGCTGCTAGATCTGTTCTGAATCTATCCCATTTAGCACGGTGGTAGTGCCACACAACACGTTGGATGGTGTCCTCAGTGCGAAGACGGGACTTCGTCTCCACGAGGACTGTGCGGTGGTCACTCCTACCAATACTGTCATGGACAGATGCATTTGCGACAGGTAGAATGGTGAGGACGAGGTCAAGTAAGTTTTTCCCTCGTGTTGGTTCGCTCACCACCTGCCGCAGGGCCAGTCTGGCAGCTATGTCCTTCAGGACTCGACCAGCTCGGTCGGTAGTGTTGCTACCGAGCCACTCTTGGTGATGGACATTGAAGTCCCCCAACCAGAGTACATTCTGTGCCCTTGCTACCCTCAGTGCTTCCTCCAAGTGGTGTTCAACATGGAGGAGGACTGATTCATCAGCTGAGGGAGGGCGGTAGGTGGTAATCAGCAGGAGGTTTCCTTGCCCATGTTTGACCTGATGCCATGAGATTTCATGGGGTCCGGAGTCAATGTTGAGGACTCCCAGGGCCACTCCCTCCTGACTGTATATCACTGTACCGCCACCTCTGGTGGGTCTGTCCTGCCAGTGGGACAGGACATACCCAGGGATGGTGATGGAAGAGTCTGGGACGTTGGCTGAAAGATATGATTCTGTGAGTATGGCTATGTCAGGCTGTTGCTTGACTAGTCTGTGGGACAGCTCTCCCAATTTTTGCACAAGTCCCCAGATGTTAGTGAGGAGGACTTTGCAGGGTCGACTGGGCTCGGTTTGCCTTTGTCGTGTCCGGTGCCTGGTGGTCCGATGCCGGGTGGTCCGTCCAGTTTTATTCTTATTATGACTTTTTTTAGCGAGATTTTACAACTGAGTGTCTTGCTAGGCCATTTCAGAGGGCAATTATGAATCAACCACATTGCTGTGGGTCTGGAGTCACATATAGGCCAGACCGGGTAAGGACGGCAGGTTTCCTTCCCTAAAGGACATTAGTGAACCAGATGGGTTTTTACGACAATCCGGTAGTTTCATGGCCATCATTACTGATACTAGTATTTTAATTCCAGATTTTTAATTTAATTATGGAGGGAGCGCTGTGCTGTCGGAGGTGCCATCTTTCGGAAGAGACATTAAACTGAGGTCTCATCTGCCATCTCGAGTGGACGTGATGAAGGTCTTTTTTTCCAAATTTAGGGATTTAATGAAAAATCCAGAATGGAAAGGATTGTACTGGTGAATTTTCAATCTTTTCCACCAGTGCTGGTTCTCAGGTGGGGAAGGAACTGGTTTCAGTCTGTGACTGATGGACACATTCATCGCAAAATGACCTGCAACTTGTGTCAATATCTTCCTCACAATAATTTACTATCACCTTCACTGACAAATGACAGAATGACTTTGAGTGCAGATGACCTATTGCAAATGGTTCTCTGTGCAAGAAACACAGACAGGAGAATTCATTTATCATTTTTATTTCAAATGGATTTTAGGGAACGGCTGGTTTATGCTCCAAGCTCTCGCACACTGCACGGAATCTGAAACTCTGCACATTTAGGGCACTGAAATTTACCAAATGTCTCATCTCAGTGGAAACCATCACCACACAAGAAATCGCTGCGTCAAACAGGCTGAGTCATGGCACCAAATCGATCAAACCTGGGCTGACAGTCTCACTTGGTGCAGTGGGTGAACGAGTCCCTGACACGGGCCTCATATGGGTGTGTAAATCACAGACAGCGTGACCACATACTGGTGTGTAAATCATAGGCAGCGGGCCCACATACAGGCGTGTAAATCATGGGCTGCATAACCACATAACAAGCATGTAAATCACAGACTGCGTGACCACATACGGGCGTGTAAATTACAAACAGCGTGACCACATACGAGCGTGTAAAGCACAGACCGCGTGACCATATACGGGCGTGTAAATTACAAACAGCGTGACCACATACGAGCGTGTAAAGCACAGACTGCGTGACCACATACGAGCGTGTAAAGCACAAACAGCGTGACCACATACGGGCGTGTAAATCACGGACAGCGTGACCACATACGAGCGTGTAAATCACAGACAGCGGGACCATGTACGGGTGTGTAAATTACAAACAGTGTGACCACATATAGACATGTAAATTACAAACTGCGTGACCACATACGGGCGTGTAAATCACGGACAGCGTGACCACATACGAGCGTGTAAATCACAGACAGCAGGACCACGTACGGGCGTGTAAATCACGGACAGCGTGACCACATACGAGCGTGTAAATCACAGACAGCGGGACCACGTACGGGCGTGTAAATCACGGACAGCGTGACCACATACGAGCGTGTAAATCACAGACAGCGGGACCACGTACGGGCGTGTAAATCACAGACAGCGTGACCACATACGAGCGTGTAAATCACAGACAGCATGACCACATACGGGTGTGTAAATCATGGATCGAATGACCATATACAGGTGTGTAAATCACGAGCAGCAGGAAACTGAATTCTGACGTGGCGTCTGGTAATCCAGGTTCCTGTCTGCAGCATCAAGTCAGAATGACCTCCCCTAACGCTGATTAAACCTCTCCCTCTCTCAGCACTCAAACAGTTGTCGGTTTCTGGCTGTGGAACCGTTTAACAAAGTCCACGGACCTGGGCTGAATCAGCCGGCTCACTGTTCAGGCAGGAGTTCAAACTAATTTCTGGAATCAGCCAGACATTATCCAAACAGAAATCCTTTCAAATGCGTCTTGAGTAAAAGTTGTCAGAGGTTAGTTCTGCTGCTCAGTGACCATGGACTGGACCCGATGAAGAAAGTCTCACTCAATCCTGACCTGCAGTTACTGCGTCGGCTCGTGGGCACACGGTTAATCCACTCAGATCCACATCGCACAGTCATGGTTAAACCTCCAGCTCCTGACCAGCTGGAACTCAGGGGAGAGGGGGGTTTCCCACAGCCCAGGGTGGGGTGGAGCTGAGAGCAGAGGAGTTGCAGCAAAGGCAGGTCCAAGTGTTGATCGCAGACTGGGACTCTGCAATGTGTAACATTCGTTCTCTGGGCTCAGATGCAACGCAGGAGTTCGAAATGAGAACGCCACTCACTCAGGAAATGTGTTGATGGACTGGGCGCAGGCTACTCCTGGACTGGGCGCAGGCTACTCCTGGACTCAGTCAATGCGTACAGGTCTACCTCACAACGAAACGTGAATTTGACATGAAAGTATTGGTGGGATCACAGCATTTCCATCTTGCGTTCAATTCCTACGTACTTCAGCGCATCTGCCTGGCTGTATCTGAAACAAAAACACAACACTTGGTTTTAAAGAGGTGTTTCTTGCTCCGTTTCGATATGCCTGATTTTAACTGTTCTGATTGAGATCCGTCCTTTCAGATGTGGAATCAGATTTGAGCTCACAGATAACCGGCCCTGATTGTGCATTTTACTAACGTTTAATTCTTCAATTTGGATAAAGCAGAAAATGTACTTTAATCAGTAGTAGAAATCAGGAAATGACAGGCAAGTGGTTCACTTAAAAATTATTCCTTAAATCATAGAATCTGACAGCACAGGAGGCCATTCGGCCCATTGGGCCTGTGTCGGCTCTGTGAAAGAGCTATCCAATTAGTCCCACTCCCCCTGCTCTTTCCCCAGAGCCCTGCAATTTTTTTCCCTTCCAGTATTTGTCCAATCCCCTTTTGAATCTGCCTCCACCGCCCTTTCAGGCAGCGCATTCCAGATCATCACAACTCGCTGCGTAAAAACATTTCTCCTCATGTCACCGCTGGTTCTTTTGCCAATTACCTTAAATCTGTGTCCTGATTACCAAACCTCCTGCCTCTGGAATGAGTTTCTCCTTATTTATTCTGTCAAACCCGTTCATGATTTTGAACACCTCGATCAAATCTCCCCTTAACCTTCTCTGTTCTAAGGAGAACAATCCCAGCTTCTCCAGTCTCTCCACATAACTGAAGTCCCTCATCCCTGGGACCGTTCTAGTAAATCTCCTCTGCACCCTCTCTAAGGCCTGGACATCCTTCCTAAAGTGTGGTGCCCAGAATTGAACACAATACTCCGGCTGAGGCCTAACTGGTGATTTATAGAGGTTTAGCATAACTTCCTTGCTTTTGTACTCTATGCCTCTATTAATAAAGCCCAGGATCCCATATGCTTTTTTAACAGACGTCTCAACTTGTCCTGCCACCTTCAAAGATTTGTGCACA
Source organism: Heptranchias perlo (assembly GCF_035084215.1). NCBI lineage: Eukaryota > Metazoa > Chordata > Chondrichthyes > Hexanchiformes > Hexanchidae > Heptranchias > Heptranchias perlo. The sequence continues at coordinate 642,953 of NC_090354.1, forward strand.
TACACCCCCAGGTCTCTCTATTCCTGCACCCCCTTTAAAATTGTAACATTTAGTTTATATTGCCTCTCCTCATTGCCTTCCTGCCAAAATGCATATGAAGCAAATTAACAGAGAACTAAATGCGGGGATGGTGTTGGAATAAGCAGTGTGTTGCTGGCCACAGACTGTTCACAGACCCTTGTTATTGCCCACAGATTGAGCAAAGGAGAGTCAACTGGAATCCCGGAGTGACCTGGTGATCACTGACCGGTCGAACGGGATCGCGGAGTGGCCTGGTGATCACTGACCGGTCGAACAGGATCGCGGAGTGGCCTGGTGATCACTGACCGGTCGAACGGGATCGCGGAGCGGCCTGGTGATCACTGACCGGTCGAACGGGATCGCGGAGCGGCCTGGTGATCACTGACCGGTCGAACGGGATCGCGGAGCGGCCTGGTGATCACTGACCGGTCGAACGGGATCGCGGAGCGGCCTGGTGATCACTGACCGGTCGAACGGGATCGCGGAGCGGCCTGGTGATCACTGACCGGTCGAACGGGATCGCGGAGCGGCCTGGTGATCACTGACCGGTCGAACGGGATCGCGGAGCGGCCTGGTGATCACTGACCGGTCGAACGGGATCGCGGAGCGACCTGGTGATCACTGACCGGTCGAACGGGATCGCGGAGCGACCTGGTGATCACTGACCGGTCGAACGGGATCGCGGAGCGACCTGGTGATCACTGACCGGTCGAACGGGATCGCGGAGCGACCTGGTGATCACTGACCGGTCGAACGGGATCGCGGAGCGACCTGGTGATCACTGACCGGTCGAACGGGATCGCGGAGTGACCTGGTGATCACTGACCGGTCGAACGGGATCACGGAGTGACCTGGTGATCACTGACCAGCTGCCGGATTCTCAGCGTTTGTGAAGATTTAATTTTACATTTTACCTGTAATCGAAGAACAATTCCTCGCCGGTCTGGATCAGTCTTTTGGCAAAAATCCCGATTCGGTGATCACCGTTCACCATGACAACTGGAAGAAAAGACGACGAGTCACTGGTCACAGAATGATCGTCCAATCGTGGGGTTCAGTGGGTTCGAGGCTGTGGGTACCTCCCACTCCCAACGTACCCCCCCACCCACACCTGTCCCCCAACCCCTCCCTCCTCTCCCACCCCCCTCATACCCCAAACCCCCACTTCCCCTCCCTTCACCTTCCTCCACCCACCTTCCCCCTCCCCCACCTCCACCACCGTCCCCCTCTTGCCCCAAATCTTCCCCCTCCCCGACCTCCCCCTCCACAACCCCCCACATCCATCTCCCCACCCACCACCACTCCCTTTCCCCCACCTCTCCCTTCCCCCCCCTCCTCACCCTCCTCCCTCTATCTCCTCCCCCCATCCCTCCCCTCCCCCCACCTCTCTCTTTCCTCCCACCTCCCCCCACAACCACCTCCCCTCGCCCTCCCCTCCCCCTCGATACACCCCCTTCCTGATCCTTACCTTTGGCGTAACAGTTGGGATTGACGGAGTGATTTGCAAAACGGATTTTGTTCCCTTTCCGAGTCGCATCAACAACAAAATCTACAAAACAGAAATGAAAATGTTGATCGAGCGGGAGCCCCATTACTCCCCTCTCCCACCCCGTCCCTGTCCCCTCCCCCTCCCCACCCCTCCTCCCCACACCCCCTCCCCTCCCCACCTCCCCAACCCCCACCCCTCCCCTCCTCCCCCTCCCCTCCCCACCACCCCGCCCCCTCCCCATCACCCCGCCCTCTCCCCATCACCCCGCCCCCTCCCCATCACCCCGCCCCCTCCCCATCACCCCGCCCCCTCCCCATCACCCCGCCCCCTCCCCTCCCCTCCCCTCCCCACCCCACCCACTTCCGGGGAGAACAGAAACTGACAGAGAATCCCTGAAGATCAGTTTTACACATCTGGGCACAACAGAACCCCCACTGGGCAACGGGACAACATCTCACTCAGAATCGCTGCTGCAGAAATTCACACAGACGCTGGCTTCCAAATATTGCAAAATGGAACGGACTCAGTGGAAGCCGCGGCCCTCCAGAGTCCTGGTGTGGCCCAGCCTGAAACACCATCCCTCAAACAGTGCCCTGATTGGGGCTAACAGGTCATTGGTGCCACCACCCATTGGGGCAAAGGAAAAACACAAGACCATTTACCAACTAACTGGAGTGGAGGGAGCAGGAGCACTGACCATTGTTCAGATTGAAGAGGAAGCTGGACATGTATTTATCATAGACTTTGCCTCGTCGATCAGCTTCGTCTTGAGATATAATCTGCAAGGAAAACAGATCAAGGGTGAGTGACCGTCCATTATTGCTTCACTCTCAAAGCCCAGCCCAGGTACTCCCGCAGCCAGGAGCTCAGTCAGTTGCTGGGACTCCATAATTACTCAAACCCACCAGCTCCAACACAGCGACCGGGGCTTTCCTCGCCGGCCACGACCGGGGCTTTCCTCGCCGGCCACGACCGGGGCTTTCCTCGCCGGCCACAACCGGGGCTTTCCTCGCCGGCCAAGCGACCGGGGCTTTCCTCGCCGGCCACAACCGGGGCTTTCCTCGCCGGCCACACGACCGGGGCTATCCTCGCCGGCCACACGACCAGGGCTATCCTCGCCGGCCACACGACCGGGGCTTTCCTCGCCGGCCACGACCGGGGCTTTCCTCGCCGGCCACACGACCGGGGCTTTCCTCGCCGGCCACGACCTGGGCTTTCCTCGCCGGCCAAGCGACCGGGGCTTTCCTCGCCGGCCAAGCGACCGGGGCTTTCCTCGCCGGCCACGACCGGGGCTATCCTGTCACTGGGTCTGGTGAATTAATAATTTTCCCAGATCGAGTTCCATCATTGCCAACTGTCAGAGGCCAGAAACGTGCAGTGCAAGTGGTCACTGTGGGTCAGTACAGCTTGTACCCCCACACCGATCGTCTCTCTGCGCCCACCAATTCTGGCCAAGTTCACAAGGCAGCGAGTTTGACTGTAATTCCTATTGGGCCCTGTGTTTGTCCGAGATCCAACTCCTGGGTGAACTGCGATTTCCTCCAGTTGAATACTGGGAAGACCAAAGCCCAATCTCTATACCCTCATCACCGATTCCATTCCCAACACTTAAGCTGAGCTTCTGACCCCATACCCGCTCCATCACCAAGACTGCCTACTTCTACCTCTAACATTGCCCGTCTCCACCCCCGTCTCAGCTCACCTGTTGCTGAAACCCTCATCCGTGCCTTTGTTACCTCTAGACTCGACTATTCCAATGCTCTCCTGGCCGGCCTCCCATCTTCCATCCTCCGTAAACTTGAGCTCATCCAAAACTCTGCCGCCTGAATCCAAACTCGCACCAAGTCCTGTTCACCCATCACCCCCTGTGCTCGCTGACCCACACTGGCTCCCGGGTCCGGGAACGCCTTGATTTAAAAATTCTCAAATCCCTCCATGGCCTCACCCCTCCCTACCTCTGTAACCTCCTCCAGCCCTACAACCCCCCCAAACCCTTTGTTCCTCTGATTCCGGCCTTTTGTGTATCCTCTCCTTTACCCCACCATTGGCGACTAACCTCTCCACAATATTCTGAGATGAACTCGTTTTTCTGGACTGATTCCTTGATGAAGGTCCCCCATCCAGCCACATCAGAAGGAGCCAGTAACAGGTGCTGAGAAACAAACACTAATTAGTAAGAATTGGGCATAAATTTTCTCCGACTTCCTGCCAAATCTACTACCTGGTGGGAAGAGGCCACAGCCAGGGACTGGCGGTGGGAATGGCCCCAGGCAGACAGGTTAGTGGTGGGGGGGACTCTGGACACGATCGGGGGGGCAGAGGGGAACCTGGGGTAAGGGAGGCCCAGAACGCTGTTGGCTCAGGATCTCCTCCCAGCCGGTCTGACCTGGGGGCGAGAACCCATCACTGCTCAAGAGACCAGGTTAATATCGGTACCCACGGGGAGGCAGCAAGGTCGGGGAGGAGGGGCAAATCATTTCCCCCTGGGGGAGGGTGGGGGGGGAAAGAGAGGGGGCCAAGATGTCCATTTCACTGAGAGACTCCAGGCCACACTATGAATCTCAGCCTTGTGTGAAGTACCTTCTTGAGGCCGCGTTGGATGCCACAGTTCTTGCAGGAGACGTTCTTGCTGTCCCAGTGATCTGCTGCTCCACAGGTCTGACACAAGTCTGGGTCACATTCTCGTACAGCCAGGTAACAGGGGCACTGCTTAGTGTTACACTGAGTCTTACATCGACAGCCAGGAAACCGGTTCTGACCTAAGAGAAAACATTTCAAACATTCAATCAGAACTTTTCCTGAGCTTTGTTGTTGAAAGTATCGAGTAGGAGCCCCTTGCTCCTGCTGATCTGCTGCCTCTCCACTAACTATCAATCTCACTCTTGGTCAACACACAGGAGTTGTTCATCTGGTCAACTAACACCTGGGCCCAGCTTTCAGACTTTCTACACAACCTGTTGTAGGCCGACAGCAAAGTAACCTCTCGGGTATCAGACTCCACAATATCCCTGCTCTCTGCATTGAAATCACAGTTTAGTAATCTGTCATCAACTAGTTTCAGGTTTTTGGTCCCTGACTCGTTCCTATTTAGTGCACCTCTATTTTTGACAATTTAAGATAGTCAATTTCAGATTAAAGTAGCATTTACACTCAGTGACAGAGAAAGATCCCACCATCTGTCGACAGAATGGGGGTAATTGTAACCCCAAGAACGGGTGAGTTGGGGGCGGATGGGAGGTTGAAACTACAGCTTTTGGAGCAGGACCGCATTCTGGCTCCAACGCATCCACTTTCAGGTTTAACCCAGGCACGTTAGGATGCATCGCAACAGAAACTATAATTGTACAGGGCTCTGGTGACTCCTGGAGCACTGGGTACAGTTTTGGTCTCCTTATCTAAGGAAGGATATACTTACCTTAGAGGCGATGCAATGAAGGTTCATTAGATTAATTCCTGGGATGAGGCGAGTTTGAGTAGAATGGGCCTATACTTTCTGGAGTTTAGAAGAATGAGAGGTGATCTCATTGAAACACAAGATTCTGAGGGGGCTTGACAGGGTAGATGCTGAGAGGCTATTTCCCATGGCTGGAGAATCTCGAACTCGGGGGCATAGTCTCAGGATAAGGGGTCGGACATTCAGGACTGAGATGAGGAGGAATTTCATCACACAGAGGGTTGTGAATCTTTGGAATTCTCTGGATGCTGAGTCGTTGAATATATTCAAGGCTGAGATAGATAAATTTTTGGACTCTCGGGGAATCAAGGGATATGGGGATCGGGCGGGAAAGTGGAGATGAGGTTGAAGATCAGCCATGATCTGATTGAATGGCGGAGCAGGCTCGAGGGGCCGAATGGCCCACTCCTGCTCCTATTTCTTATGTTCTTAAACTGGGAAGTCCTGACCCCACTTAAAGCCGGTGGGACGATAGTTAAAGGATCAATTTAGGTAGCTGAAACACTTTAGCTACTTAACGAATTTAACTTGTCCTGAACGTGTTTCCCATGGCTTCTGAAACACGCCATAGAAACGGAGGTGAGTTGCAACTGAAGTTCATGTGGCCCTTTAAACCAGTGATTGACACATCTCAATAAAAGGTCACATATTGCAGCTGGGCACTTTGGCTGAGAGTTCTTTGTTGAGACTGAGAATTCTTTTGTTCAGACAAATTTATCTACATTTGGACCCCCTCAAACTGACAACATCAGGATGGGGGACACAATGGATGTATTCCACAGTGATATGAGGAGGAGGCACATCACCATTCACGGCAGGCACGGTGTGCAGTTCTGGGAGTTGCAGCTCCCAGGCAGGGGTGCGCCACAAGGACCTGCAGAAGAGCAGAGAGGGGAAATGGAGGGGCCGAGGTCGCAGGAGGCACTACCCTCATGAGAGGGTCTACAGACAGAGGCTGAGCTTCCTGGACCTCTCTGAAGAGCAGGGCCTACGCAGGTTGAGATTGAGTCACCAGGTGGTCACAGATACCTGCAGGCTCCCTCATGCACAGCTGCTCCCAGCTGGGCCTGGTGGCCACACATTGCCCGTCGCAGTTAAAGTCACCACTGCCCTCAACTTCTTTGCCTCTGGATCCTTCCATGGCGCCATTGATGACATCACCAGAATCTCTTAGTCGTCTGCTCACAAGTATATAAGGCAGGTGTGCGATGGCTTGTTTGCCAGGGCATCTGACTACATCAACGTCTCCTGCGACGACATCAGCCAGACTGAGAGCGCAGTGGGTTTCAACTCTCTGGCTGGCTTCCCATGGGTACAGGGCACAATTGATTGCACACACGTAGCAATCCGAGGACCTCCACATGAGCCAGGACTGTTCATCAACAGAAAGGGATATCACTCCATTAATGTACAGCTGGTTTGTGACCACCAGAGGAGGTTTCTGTGGGTGTTTGCCAAATTCCCTGGCAGCTGCCATGATTTCCTCATTTTGCGCAGGTCCAACATCCCGGCCCTCTTCCACGCACAAGACAGATTTAAGGGCTGGCTCCTTGGAGACAAGGGATACACCCTGCAGACTTGGCTCATGACACCTGTGCGAAACCCCACCAGTGAGGCACAGCAGCGGTACGACGACAGTCAGAGCACCCCCAGGTCTGTCACTGAACAGGCCATTGGAATGCTCAAGATGCACTTCAGGTTCCTGAATCGATTTGGGGGATCCCTTCAATACTCACCTGCAAGGGCGTGCAGAAATAGTCATGTGTTGCGATCTGCACCACATCGCTCAACAGAGAGGGTTACAGGTGGAGGAGCTCGAATGCGCTCATGGAGCATCCGCACCTGCTGGCAACATTGAAGAGGAGGATGAGGTGGAGGAGGAGAAGGACGAGGATAATGAAGCTGGGGGACCCATCGCCAGAACAGTGGTGAACATTCTGACATCTGTAACAGGCTCTCATAATGAGATCTGCAAATTGAATGAAATACCCAGGCCGCCTGGAACAACCACCCCTTCCCCCGCCCCACCCTCCAAACAGTCCTTCAACAACGCACACACCCACTGCACACGTGACCAATGGGTGCCATCATGTCTCGGCATTCATGGTTGTTTTTCAGACTGGAGGGCAGGATACAGTGGTGTTCCCCAGGGGTCAGTATTAGGACCACTGCTCTTTTTAATATATATTAATGACCTGGACTTGGGTATAGAGGGTATAATTTCAAAGTTTGCAGATGACACGAAACTCAGAAATGTAGTAAACAATGTAGAGGATAGTAACAGACTTCAGGAGAACACAGACAGGCTGGTGAAATGGGCAGACACATGGCAGATGAAATTTAATGCAGAGAAGTGCAAAGTGATTCATTTTGGTAGGAAGAATGAGGAGAGGCAATAAATAAAGTAAACGGTACAATTTTAACAGAGAGACCTGGGGGTGTATGTGCACAAATCTTTGAAGGTGGCAGGACAAGTTGAGAAGGCTGTTAAAAAAGCATATGGGATCCTGGACTTTATTAATAGAGGCACTGAGTACAAAAGCATGGAAATTATGCTAAACCTAAATAAAACACTGGTTAGGCCCCAGCTGGAGGATTGTGTTCAATTCTGGACACCACACTTTAGGAAGGATGTTAAGGCCTTAGAGAGGGTGCGGAGGAGATTTACTAGAATGGTACCAGGGATGAGAGACTTCAGTTATGTGGAGAGACTGGAGAAGCTGGGATTGTTCTCCTCAGAACAGAGAAGGTTAAGGGGAGATTTGATCGAGGTGTTCAAAATCATGAAGGGTTTGATAGAGTAAATAAGGAGAAACTGTTTCCAGTGGCAGAGGGGTCAGTAATCAGAGGACACAAATTTAAGGCAATTAGCAAAAGAGCCAGAGACGACACGAGGAAACATTGTTTTACGCAGTGAGTTGTTCTGATCTGGAATGCGCTGCCTGAAAGGGTGGTGGAAACAGATTCAATAAGAACTTTCAAAAGGGAATTAGATAAATACTTGAAGGGAAAAAAATTGAATTACTATGGGGAAAGAGTGGGGGAGTGGGACTAATTGGATAGCTCTTTCAGTGAGCTGGCACGGGTACGATGGGCAGAGTGGCCTCCTCCTGTGCTGTATCTACTATGATACTATGATGATGAAGTACATCATAGGGCGAAGTCACAAAAGGGACTCAATAATGGCTAACACGTGGCAGTGGTGGTGGTAATGATAGAATCATAAAATGGTTACAGCACAGAAGGAGGTCATTCGGCCCATCGAATTCGGTCGGCTTTTTGTGGGGGCAATCCAGTTAGTCCCATTACCTGGATGATTATTAAATTTAATGTGACATATCCAAAAAAACCATATAAATTAACATGACATCTCGTCAAACACCCTTGTGCATCCAGGACAAAGCAGCCCGCTTGATTGGCACTCCATCCACCACCCTAAACATTCACTCCCTTCACCACCGGCGCACAGTGGCTGTAGTGTGTACCATCCACAGGATGCACTGCAGCAACTCGCCAAGGCTTCTTCAACAGCACCTCCCAAACCCGCGAACTCTACCACCTAGAAGGCCAAGGGCAGCAGGCACATGAAACAACACCACCTGCACGATCCCCTCCAAGTCACACACCATCCCGACTTGGAAATATATCGCCGTTCCTTCATCGTCACTGGGTCAAAATCCTGGAACTCCCTCCCTAACAGCACTGTGGGAGAACCTTCACCACACGGACTGCAGCGGTTCAAGAAGGCGGCTCACCACCACCTTCTCAAGGGCAATTAGGGATGGGCAATAAATGCCGGCCTCGCCAGCGACGCCCACATCCCATGAACGAATAATAAAAAATTACAATCACAGAATCATAGAAAGCACAGAAGGAGGCCATTCGGCCCATCGTGTCCGTGTCAACCGAAGAAGAGCTTTCCAGCTTAATCCCACTTTCCAGCACTTGCTCCATAGCCCTGTAGGTTACGGCACTTCAAGTGCATATCCAGGTACTTTTTCAATGAGTTGAGGGTTTCTGCCTCTACCACCCTCTCAGGCAGTGAGTTCCAGGCCCTCACCACCCTCTGGGTGAAAAAATTTCTCCTCAGATCCCCTCTAATCCTTCTACCAATTACTTTAAATCTACTGACCCCTCTGCTAAGGGAAATAGGTCCTTCCTATCCACTCTATCTAGGCCCCTCATAATTTTATACACCTCAACAAAATTATCCCTCAGCCTCCTTTGTTCCAAAGAAAACAACCCCAGCCTATCCAATCTTTCCTCATAGCTAAAATTCTCCAGCCCTGGCAACATCCTCATAAATCTCCTCTGCACCCTCTCTAGTGCAATCACATCTTTCCTGTAATGTGGTGATCAGAATTGTATGCAATACTCAAGCTGTGGCCTAACTAGTGTTTTATACAGTTCCAGCATAACCTCCCTGCTCTTATATTCTGTGCCTCGGCTAATAAAGGAAAGTATTCCATATGCCTTCTTAACCACCTTATCTACCTGTCCTGCTACCTTCAGGGATCTGTGGACATGCACTCCAAGGTCCCTCTGCTCTTCTACACCTCCCAGTATCCTCCCATTTATTGTCGATTCCCTTGCTTTGACTTTCTCTTCCTACTGCTTCTACGTGGTGCATCCCCTGTGGCTTCAGCAGAGGTAGAGGCAGGCTGCTCAGATTCATGACCTGATTGCTGAGACGCTCTTGGCCTGTGCCCTCTGCATTTTGGAGCCCGTGAGGGTCCCGCCAAAGACTGCTCCACCTGCACCTGTGCCGGGGCAGACTCAGCCATCGGGAGAGGAGGCAGCATTGTGGGTATCGGTTGTGGGAGTGAGGGGGGGCGGGCAGCGGGTGAGACGTGGGAGATCTTTGAGTGGAGTCCCCAATTCCATGTCCCCTTTCACCATCATCCCTCTCCTGGGCCAGTGCAACATCACTCCCACCACTCTGCTGGACAACAGCCTGGAGCACATCTGTGACACGTTGTAAGGCCACGGCTAAAGTATTTGTCTGCCTGTTTAAGGCAGCAGACATGTTGGCATCTAGAGTCCGCACAGCCATTGTCAGGGCCTGTATGGACTCATTAGAGAGCCGTGCTTGAAGCTCAATGGAGGCTGCCATTCTCACCATCACAGACATTCCTGCACTTCCTGCGCCACCAATCCACCAGTGATGGAGTTGGACTCCTCCATCTGCTGCGCTATTGTGGAGAGTGTGCGGGGCACGTTTTCCAGTACCTCATGAACGTGCTGCTGTACCTCCGTCATTCTCACTCTCAATGATGGTCCCAGGGGCTGAGCATCTGTATCCAGCTGAGCAGAGCTTGGAGAGGAGTGCGCCCCCTGACGTGGACTCTCCACAGCTGTCCCTGCCACCAGTGTCTGCTCGTGCTCACTTGTGAGTGGTGGATCACTGGGTGACAACCCAACTATCTGCCTAACAGGACGCACAGAAGTCCCAGTATCTGCGCTGCTGCATGGCTGGATATGATGTGACGGTGCACCCTCAGAAGAATGGAGCTCCTCTGAGGAATCGGCCTCTTCCATGGAACGTGCCTCGTCACTAATCCTTGAAGGCCCTGGAAGAGAACAAAAAGCAATATTAAGAATCATCGCAGAAGTTAGATTGCAATGACCATACTGAGGTGTCCAACAGGTCAGTCATTGATAAAATCAATTCATGATGTGTGTAAAGGATGTTAAAGTTCTGTCACCGGCCATCTACGGGTTGCCAGTCTCCCCATCTCCGATGACCAGGCATTCAACCGTATGGCTGAGCTCTATCGCCTCCTCCTCCGCCTCTGTCAGGACCACTATTTGTGGCGGCCCCCCCTCTAGTTCTGCTCCTCTCCTGTGTATTTTGTGCTCTCTTCTCCTACAAGAGGAGAAAGAACAGACCTGTGACTAACTGAAGGAGACGCGGGCACCCGATGGATGGACTGTTTTGGGTGAGGCTGATAGTGAACAGATGCATCAGAGGGTGACCATCAGGCAGATTCATCACATTGCATCAGGATTGGGGCGAGTGGGAGTGGTGGGTGCACAAATGGGGAGGTGAGCAAGTGCATAGAAAGTGAAGCTTAGTTGATGATGAGACCTAAGCAGGTGTGAGGAGTGATGTGACGGAGTAGGCTTGGCAACACAGAAGTGAGAGGGCGGGTGCCTTTCACAGGATGTGGGTGAATCAGCAAATGTACTCACTTTTCCTGACCTGGTTAGGTTGTTAAGCTGCTTCCAGCACTGAACCCAAGGCCTGAGCACCGTGCTCCTGCTGCTCACCCCTCTTCTGCCACTTCCAGCCAGGCCTTCTTCGTGGCAGAAGCAAGTTTCTTCCTCCTATCAGCAGGGTACAGGACGTCGCTCCTGCTCGTCACACCAGCCAGTAGCACGTCAAGGGAAACGTCGTTGACCTGGGGAGCTCCCTTTGATCCGAGTCCTTCCATTTTCGATGCTCCTCTTTTCTCCTTCAAAATTCATTTTTGCACTGGCCCTTTAAACATTCCAGTTCACATCACATCATGCGGGTGTGCAGCACCTACTGCACGGGCAGACTCACAAAACCAGCAAAATTAAGCTCCTTCAAGTGAGTTGTGATCGCTCAATCCAAGGCACTAAAATTATTTCCATGTTTCCCACGCGACTATTTACCCACCCGCTGACTTCCTGCCGCCATGAAAAAATCACGCCCAATGTGTCCAAATCTCAAACCCCATTTAGAAGGCGGGTCGACAGCTCGGGGTGGGAAAAGGGCCTTCTCCCCTCCCCCCCACTCCCCCACCCTCAACCTAACCCCTAATCCCACCCTTCCCCCTCCCCCCAACCCAACCCCTAATCCCACCCTTCCCCCTACCCCCTCCCTCACCCCAACCCCCCCTCACCACAACCCCTCACCCCGCCACACCCCCCTCCCTCTCACCCAAACACTCCCCCCTCCCCATCCCCTCCCCCAATCCTCCCCCTCATCCTAACCCCACCCCTCCCCCTCATCCCAACCCCACCCCTCCCCCTCATCCTAACCCCACCCCTCCCCCTCATCCTAACCCCACCCCTCCCCCTCATCCTAACCCCACCCCTCCCCCTCATCCTAACCCCACCCCTCCCCCTCATCCTAACCCCACCCCTCCCCCTCATCCTAACCCCACCACCCCCCTCATCCTAACCCCACCCCCTCATCCTAACCCCACCCCCTCATCCTAACCCCACCCCCTCATCCTAACCCCACCCCCTCATCCTAACCCCACCCCCCCCCTCATCCTAACCCACCCCCCCCCACTCATCCTAACCCCACCCCCCCCCACTCATCCTAACCCCCCCCCTCATCCTAACCCCACCCCCCCTCATCCTAACCCCACCCCCCCCACTCATCCTAACCCCACCCCCCCCCACTCATCCTAACCCCACCCCCCCCAACTCATCCTAACCCCACCCCCCCCACTCATCCTAACCCCACCCCCCCCCACTCATCCTAACCCCACCCCCTCATCCTAACCCCACCCCCTCATCCTAACCCCACCCCCCCCCTCATCCTAACCCCACCCCCCCCTCATCCTAACCCCACCCCCCCCACTCATCCTAACCCCACCCCCCCCCACTCATCCTAACCCCCCCCCTCATCCTAACCCCACCCCCCCTCATCCTAACCCCACCCCCCCCACTCATCCTAACCCCACCCCCCCCCACTCATCCTAACCCCCCCCCTCATCCTAACCCCACCCCCCCTCATCCTAACCCCACCCCCCCCCACTCATCCTAACCCCCCCCCTCATCCTAACCCCACCCCCCCTCATCCTAACCCCACCCCCCCCCCACTCATCCTAACCCCACCCCCCCCAACTCATCCTAACCCCACCCCCCCCCACTCATCCTAACCCCACCCCCTCATCCTAACCCCACCCCCTCATCCTAACCCCACCCCCCCCCTCATCCTAACCCCACCCCCCCCTCATCCTAACCCCACCCCCCCCACTCATCCTAACCCCACCCCCCCCCACTCATCCTAACCCCACCCCCCCCACTCATCCTAACCCCACCCCCCCACTCATCCTAACCCCACCCCCCCCTCATCCTAACCCCACCCCCCCCACTCATCCTAACCCCACCCCCCCCCACTCATCCTAACCCCACCCCCCCCTCATCCTAACCCCACCCCCCCCTCATCCTAACCCCACCCCCCCCACTCATCCTAACCCCACCCCCCCCTCATCCTAACCCCACCCCCCCCACTCATCCTAACCCCACCCCCCCCCACTCATCCTAACCCCACCCCCCCCCACTCATCCTAACCCCACCCCCCCCTCATCCTAACCCACCCCCCCCCACTCATCCTAACCCCACCCCCCCCCACTCATCCTAACCCCACCCCCCCCTCATCCTAACCCCACCCCCCCCCACTCATCCTAACCCCACCCCCCCCCACTCATCCTAACCCCACCCCCCCACTCATCCTAACCCCACCCCCCCACTCATCGTAACCCCACCCCCCCCCTCATCCTAACCCCACCCCCCCCACTCATCCTAACCCCACCCCCCCTCATCCTAACCCCACCCCCCCCACTCATCCTAACCCCACCCCCCCCTCATCCTAACCCCACCCCCCCCCACTCATCCTAACCCCACCCCCCCCCACTCATCCTAACCCCACCCCCCCCTCATCCTAACCCCACCCCCCCCCACTCATCCTAACCCCACCCCCCCCACTCATCCTAACCCCACCCCCCCCTCATCCTAACCCCACCCCCCCCACTCATCCTAACCCCACCCCCCCCCCTCATCCTAACCCCACCCCCCCCACTCATCCTAACCCCACCCCCCCTCATCCTAACCCCACCCCCCCCACTCATCCTAACCCCACCCCCCCTCACCGGATGGGTAACGAGTCCAGCCGCACAATTGACTTACACTCCGAGCTGCACTGACAGAACTTTTCACAGAAATTCTGGGCGGTGACACACGGACAGGTCACGTCACACGCGTGCTCGGGGTGGTCACATGGCTGGTAATTGTAAACCTGATTGGAGGAATTATCTGAAATAGAAAAAAGCACAAAATGTTCAAATAAACCCATGGACCCGAGTAACAGCCCCTCCTCCCCCCAGACACCCCCACAAACCCCGTCCCGAGACCCCCTCCTCCCAGCCCCTCCCTCCCCCCAGACACCCCCACAAACCCCGTCCCGAGACCCCCTCCTCCCAGCCCCTCCCTCCCCCCAGACACCCCCACAAACCCCGTCCCGAGACCCCCTCCTCCCAGCCCCTCCCTCCCCCCAGACACCCCCACAAACCCCGTCCCGAGGCCCCCCTCCTCCCAGACCCTCCCTCCCCCCAGACACCCCCACAAACCCCGTCCCGAGGCCCCCCTCCTCCCAGACCCTCCCTCCCCCCAGACACCCCCACAAACCCCGTCCCGAGACCCCCTCCCCACAGACCCGCCACAGACCGCCCCTCCCCCACAGTCCCCCCCCTCCCCCAAGGAGGGTCAGTCCCGAGGGAGCGCTGCACCGTCGGAGGTGTCGTGTTTAGATGAGATGTTAAACTGAGAGCTCGTACCCCTGGTCAGGGTAAAAGGCGCTCTATTAATACAGGCTCGTTCTTATCTTTCCTAACAGTGTAGTGCGGAGTCTAGAAAGCCCATCACAGAGTGGCACAGGGCTGGGCACTGCCCGGGTGGGCACTGCCGAGGTGCCAGCAGCAGTGGATGACTGAGCGATGTCCTCACTCTTCGCACACAGGCGCCTGTCACCACGAGGCACCAACCAGAACTTGGGGGGTGTACAGGGGGCGCCAGCGCGAGGCCGGGCGCACTCGGGGGGCGCCAGCGCGAGGCCGGGCGCACTCGGGGGGCGCCAGCGCGAGGCCGGGCGCACTCGGGGGGCGCCAGCGCGAGGCCGGGCGCACTCGGGGGGCGCCAGCGCGAGGCCGGGCGCACTCGGGGGGCGCCAGCGCGAGGCCGGGCGCACTCGGGGGGCGCCAGCGCGAGGCCGGGCGCACTCGGGGGGCGCCAGCGCGAGGCCGGGCGCACTCGGGGGGCGCCAGCGCGAGGCCGGGCGCACTCGGGGGGCGCCAGCGCGAGGCCGGGCGCACTCGGGGGGCGCCAGCGCGAGGCCGGGCGCACTCGGGGGGCGCCAGCGCGAGGCCGGGCGCACTCGGGGGGCGCCAGCGCGAGGCCGGGCGCACTCGGGGGGCGCCAGCGCGAGGCCGGGCGCACTCGGGGGGCGCCAGCGCGAGGCCGGGCGCACTCGGGGGGCGCCAGCGCGAGGCCGGGCGCACACACGGGGCGCAGACTGAGATATGGGGTTTATTGAACATTGGCTCCTCAGGGATGGTGAGGGGGCTCGGTGGGCACTGACCTTTCTTGAGTTGGATTCTCCTGCAATGCGCTGCCCACAATCTGCAACAGAGAAGCAGATGTAAAGGTTTGTTCTGTCCCAGTTGTAGTGTTTATAGATCAGCGGTTATAAAGTAAAGTACAGACAGCACGGTAGAACCATGGAACCACTGAAGAGGTACAGCACAGAAGGGGGCCATTTGGCCCATCGTGTCCGCGCCGGCTCGAAGAACAACCAGGTGCCCATTCTAATCCCACCTTCCAGCACCCGGTCCGTAGCCCTGCAGCTTACAGCACTTTAGGTGCAGGTCCAGGTACTTTTTAAAAAGAGTTGAGGGTCCCTGCCTCTACCATTAATTCGGGCAGCGAATTCCATACACCCACCACCCTCTGGGTAAAAAAAGTTTTCCTCATGTCCCCTCTAATCCTTCCGCCAATCAGCTTAAATCTATGTCCTCTAGTTCTTGAACTCTCCGCTAGGGGAAACAGGTACTTCCTGTCTATTCTATCTGGGCCCCTCATAATTTTGTACACCTCAATCAAGTCTCCCCTCAGCCTCCTCTGCTCCAACCTTCACAACCTTACTGCCACCTTCAGGGACCTGTGCACATGCACTCCAAGGTCTCTCACTTCCTCTACCCCTCAATATATTCCCGTTTACTGCGTATTCCCTTTTACTGTTTGCCCTCCCTAAGTGCATTACCTCACATTTCTCCGGGTTGAACTCCATTTGCCACTTCTCCGCCCACTCCACCAACCCATTGATATCTTCTTGGAGTCTACAACTATCCTCTTCACTATCAACTACACGGCCAATTTTTGTGTCGTCTGCAAATTTGCCAATCATGCCCCCTACATTCAAGTCCAAATCATTAATATATACCACGTACATGGTGAGGGGGGAAGAGGCGAGAGGAGAGAGGACTGAGAGACTCCAAGTCTCATCCACTCCTCACACCAACGCCCCTCATTATCCTGTAATGGGGAGTGTCCCAAGTCAGCCAACATAGAGCCTAACCAGATACATTGCATCAAATCCGTGTGTCACTGACTCTTCTCCTATCCCAGAACATCACTGAATGCCTGATAAAGACCATGTCCCTTTAAATATGGTCAATAAATTCTGGCTGTACCTCACCCTGGAGAATCCGTATATACTTGAACTGCAGGAACCTGGCCTGGAGCGAGCCCAGTAACCAGGCCTCTCTGCTTCTCAAACCGACACAAGACATATATCGTCTGTGTCAGATCTGTGCAACTCCTATAGAAATAGAGAAGTTTACAGCACAGATGGAGGCCATTCAGCCCATTGTGTCTGTGCTGACTCTTTGCCACAGCAATATAGAACCAATCCCACTGCACTTCTCTTTCTGGCTATTTTAATGTTTCTAGCACTAGCCCAATCCCACTCTCAGCAAGCTCCCAGTACGTCCTTCATTGCACTCCGTAAACTCATTTCCTCCCAGACTGTTCTGTGAACCTGCCCTGATCTACCCTCCCTCACCTGCCCTGATCTACCCTCCCTCACCTGCCCTGATCTACCCTCCCTCACCTGCCCTGATCTACCCTCCCTCACCTGCCCTGATCTACCCTCCCTCACCTGCCCTGATCTACCCTCCCTCACCTGCCCTGATCTACCCTCCCTCACCTGCCCTGATCTACCCTCCCTCACCTGCCCTGATCTACCCTCCCTCACCTGTGCTTTCTCTTTTTTTTCTGTGGAGACAGGACTTGATCCTCAGTGGGCACCTTGTGAATGATGGAAGATTCCTTCACCGCAAACTCGTACACCTGGAGAGAGGATACACGGCTCAGAGAAAAAGGATTTAATCAGACCCCGCTGGTGCCATGAACATAGGAGCAGGAGGTGGCCATTCAGCCCCTCGAGCCTGTTCCACCATTTAATCAGATTGTGACTGATCTATCTTAACTCCATTTACCTGCCTTTATTCCATATCCCTCGATAACCTCACCCAACAAAAATCTATTAAATCTCAGTCTTAAAAGCACCAACTGCCCCCCCAGCACCCACAGCCTTTTGGGAGAGAGAGTTCCAGATTCCACTCCCCTGCGTGTGAAGAAATGTTTCCTGATTTGAGTGCTTTGATTCACAGTTCAGTCAAGGTGGAAATGTGGGGCTTGATTCTTGCTAAAACTGAAGTAATGGCAGCTAATTGAATGAGGTATTGCGATATTCTCACAGAAAAAGGTTCAAGAACGGGTGTTGGATGAGATACTTTAGAATTTGACAAGGCTTTGGTCAGCGGCTCCCTCGAGCTCAGAGTCTGTAACGTGGTGAATTCTCCGGTGAGGAAATGAGAGATTAAGGGATAAATTTTAACCTCCATCCCGGAGGGGAGCGGGGGGAATGATTTCCGGGTGCAAGCCCCAGAAGGTAAGTGGGCCGGTCACAATGGCACTTCAGGATTTCACACCCGGCAGCCAGCCTGATTGACAGGCCGACTGGCTGTTGGGCAGGAAGGCCTGCGGTAGCAGGCTGCAGCCGGGGATTAGAGGGAGGGAAGGATCATAGGCCCAGGAGAAGATGGGGGGCTGAGGAAGAGAGCAGCGGGGGACTGAGAAGAAGATCGGAGGTCGCTGGAGGTCGGGTGAAGAGTGGGAGGGTCAGTGGATCGCGGGAGTCCTGTCGGCCAGGATGAAGATTCCTGCTCCTCCAGGCCCACAAGCAGCGCAATAAAGGCCCTCACTCAACTCGTGGATCTGGCCCTTCCCACCTGAATGCGAAGTGATGGCAAACCCGAACAGGTACGGTTAAATTTGTTTTATTTTTCCAAAGTACCTCAAATACCTCAACGAGGTACGTTGCCCTTTTAAGTATCGGCCCGCAGCTTCAAGTGGGATCGGGACTCCCTGGAGTCTGCTCTCCACATGCAGACAATCCTGCCTGGGTTAAACCCAGAAGCAGGAATGTTGGAGTCGGGATATGGTCCCGCTCTGAAGACAGTGGATTTTTACTGCCCTCCCACCGTCAACCCACCCGTTCTTGGGGGTTAAAATTTACCCCGAACTGTCTGCGTAATTGTTGTCTATGATAGTTATCACTATAGACATTATCTTTGATAGCCAATAAATGCCTTTGAACCTTATTATCTTGACAAACAACTTATAAACTTATAAGTAAGACACCTATTCTCAAACACTGTACCCCAGTGAGAGTCAGTGTCTGTGGAACTGTCCCCCAGTGAGGGTCAGTGTCTGTGGAACTGTCCCCCAGTGAGGGTCAGTGTGTGTGGAACTGTCCCCCACTGAGAGTCAGTGTCTGTGGAACTGTCCCCCACTGAGAGTCAGTGTCTGTGGAACTGTCCCCCAGTGAGAGTCAGTGTCTGTGGAACTGTCCCCCAGTGAGGGTCAGTGTGTGTGGAACTGTCCCCCACTGAGAGTCAGTGTCTGTGGAACTGTCCCCCAGTGAGAGTCAGTGTCTGTGGAACTGTACCCCACTGAGAGTCAGTGTGTGTGGAACTGTCCCCCACTGAGAGTCAGTGTCTGTGGAACTGTCCCCCAGTGAGAGTCAGTGTCTGTGGAACTGTCCCCCAGTGAGGGTCAGTGTGTGTGGAACTGTCCCCCAGTGAGAGTCAGTGTCTGTGGAACTGTCCCCCACTGAGAGTCAGTGTCTGTGGAACTGTCCCCCAGTGAGAGTCAGTGTCTGTGGAACTGTCCCCCACTGAGAGTCAGTGTGTGTGGAACTGTCCCCCAGTGAGAGTCAGTGTGTGTGGAACTGTCCCCCAGTGAGGGTCAGTGTCTGTGGAACTGTCCCCCAGTGAGAGTCAGTGTCTGTGGAACTGTCCCCCAGTAAGCGTCAGTGTCTGTGGAACTGTCCCCCAGTGAGAGTCAGTGTCTGAGGAACTGAACCCCAGTGAGAGTCAGTGTCTGTGGTTCTGTATCCGAGGGAGAGTCAGTGTCTGTGGTTCTGTACCCCAGTGAGAGTCAGTGAGTGTGGAACTGCTGTTAACACTCTCCCTACCTGTCCCTCAGTAACTAGTCCTGTTAACACTCTCCCTACCTGTCTGCAGCTCTTGGTTTTCATCAGCCTGGCGATGGCACAGAAGTTGTTGAAATATGTTCCATGCAACACGCGGAAGAGAGATTCCTCGGCACTGATCCACTCGACATGCTCTGGGCTCACACTGCGCTCTTCCAGCCCGGGGGTCCCGCACAGCCCGGGGGTCCCGCACAGCCCGGGGGTCTCGCTGTGCCCGGGGGTCCCGGACTGCCCGGGGGTCCCGCACAGCCCCGGGGTCTCGCTGTGCCCCGGGGTCTCGCTGTGTCCGGGGGTCCCGCACTGCCCGGGGGACCCGCACTGCCCGGGGGTCCCGCACTGCCCGGGGGTCCCGCACTGCCCGGGGGTCCCGCACTGCCCGGGGGACCCGCACTGCCCGGGGGACCCGCACTGCCCAGTGGTCTCGCAGAGATCATCTGTCTCGCACGGTCCAGACATTGGCTTCAACTTGACTGGCGTCTGGCTGCGGGAGCTTCCCTCTGACAAATCTAAAAAACAAATATCGATGGAGTTAAAAGCCAGACCGGGGGTGGGGGTGCGGTGGGGGGAGGGGGGGGAGGTGGGGGGTCGGAGGGGGGAGGGGGGTTTCGATTGGGATTCAAATGAGTTACCTGAGAAACTCTGGGAGTTTTCGCCGCTGCATTCCCGATCACTGTCGGCATCTTTCATCTCACTGACGGTGGGCGGGGGGGCACTGGGTTGGTTCCAGTTGCCGTGGCGATGCTTCCTGCGGCGCCCCCCGCAGCGCTTTGCCCGGGTTTTATTTTGAATGGCGGTGAGAGAGGCAGAAAATTCCTTGGCTCCGTCCTATGGCGGAGAATCAGCAACGATTCACATCACAGGATCTGCTCAAACCCGACAATATTAACCTCTCCCCGGCACCAAACCAGCCGGAGACCAGGCCCCCCCCACTCCCTCCCCCTCCCCTCCCCTCCCTCCCCTCCCCGCCACTCCCTCCCTCCCCTCCCCTCGCCCGCCACTCCCTCCCTCCCCTCCCCCTCCGCTCCCCCTCCTCCCGCCACTCCCCTCCCCCGCCCCTCCCCCTCCCCCCCGCCACCCCTCCCCTCCCCTCGCCCACCACTCCCTCCCTCCCCCTCCCCCCCGCCACTCCCTCCCCCCTCCCCTGCCACACTCTCCCTGCCCTCCCCCCCACTCCATCCTTCGACCTCCCTCCCCTCTACACCCCCTCATTACTCCCATCCCTCCCGCTCTACCCCTCCCCTTCCCTCACCCTCCCTCAACCCCCTGCCCAACCTCCCTTCCCCCTCACCCTCATCCCCTCCACCTCCACCTCCCTTCACCCGCATCCCCTCCACCCATGTGCTGATTGACCAGGAGCGGCTGCACAGTGAATCCCGTAGGAATTGTGAGCATTGAGTGGTCGGCTCCATGAATCCTGCAGGAATGGAGACAGGTCCTCGTGAGTGGCCATGATATTGCTCAGGTTAACTCCCATCCCGTAATACAGGACAAATATTTAATGGACATTCACCAGGAGCATGAAGCAGTCTGTTCCACAAGGTTCCATTTCCACCGATATCTCTTTATTCTTCCGTTTGTACATGTTTGGAGTTGCGTGAAAAGCTGCAAAAGTGAAAAACATATTGTAGCAAATCTCTACAACAGGCACAAACTCTCACACTCACTAAAACAAAGGCACACGTATATTACATAGAATGAACAGCAGAGAAACAGGCCATTCGGCCCAACAGGTCGATGCCGTGTTTATGCTCCACATGAGCCTCCTCTCAACCCTCTTCATCTAACCTTATCCTTCTATTTGTTTCTCCCTCATGTGATTATCGAGCTTCCCTTAAATGTATCTACACTATTCACTATTCCCCCACCATCAACATCCTGGGGGTCACCATTGACCAGAAACTTAACTGGACCAGACACATAAATATTGTGGCTACGAGAGCAGGTCAGAGGCTGGGTATTCTGCGGCGAGTGACTCACCTCCTGACTCCCCAAAGCCTTTCCACCATCTACAAGGCACAAGTCAGGAGTGTGATGGAATACTCTCCACTTGTCTGGATGAGTGCAGCTCCAACAACACTCAAGAAGCTCGACACCATCCAGGACATAGCAGCCCGCTTGATTGGCACCCCATCCACCACCCTAAACATTCACTCCCTTCACCACCGGCACACAGTGGCTGCAGTGTGTACCATCCACAGGATGCACTGCAGCAACTCGCCAAGGCTTCTTCGACAGCACCTCCCAAACCCACGACTTCTACCACCTAGAAGGACAAGAGCAGCGGGCACATGGGAACAACACCACCTGCACGTTCCCCTCCAAGTCACACACCATCCCGACTTGGAAATATATCGCCGTTCCTTCATCGTCGCTGGGTCAAAATCCTGGAACTCCCTTCCTAACAGCACTGTGGGAGAACCGTCACCACACGGACTGCAGCGGTTCAAGAAGGCGGCTCACCACCACCTTCTCAAGGGCAATTAGGGATGGGCAATAAATGCTGGCCTCGCCAGCGACGCCCACATCCCATGAACGAATAAAAAAAAACCTCAACTATTCCTTGTGGGAGCAAGTTCCACATTCCATCCACTCTCTGGGTAAAGAAGTTTCTCCTGAATTCCCTATTGGATTTATTTGTGATTATCTTATATTTATGGCCCCCTAGTTCTGGTCTCCCCACAAGTGGAAACATCTTCTCAACATCTACCCTATCAAACCCTTTCATAATCTTAAAGATCTCTATCAGGTCACCCCTCAGTCTTCTCTTTTCTAGAGATATTTATATCCTCTCAGTTCCGGTATCATCTTAGTAAATCTTTTTTGCACCTTCTCCAGTGCCTCTATATCCGTTTTATTATACATGATGTGGAGATGCCGGTGATGGACTGGGGTGGACAAATGTAAGGAGTCGCACAGCACCAGGTTATAGTCCAACAGCTTTATTTGAAATCACAAGCTTTCGGAGCTTTGCTTCACCTGACGAAGGAGGAAGGCTCCGAAAGCTTGTGATTTCAAATAAAGCTGTTGGACTATAATCTGGTGTTGTACGACTCCTTACGTTTTATAATATGGAGACCAGAACTGTGCACAATACTCCAAGTGTGGTCTAACCAAGGTTCTACACAAGTTTAACATAACTTCTCTGCTTTTCAATTCTATCCCTCTAGAAATGAACCCCAGTGCTTGGTTTTGTTTTTTTTAAATTAACCTGTGTCGCTCCTTTTATTGATTTTTATATCTGTACCCCCAGATCCCTCTGCTCCTCTATCCTGTTTAGACTCTTATTATCCGAGCAGTGTGTGGCCTCCTTATTCTTCCTACCGAAACGCACCACCTCACACTTATCCATATTGAAATTCATTTGCCAATTACACACCCATTCTGTAAGTTTATTAATACCTTCCTGTATTTTGTCGCAGTCCTCCTCAGTATTAACTACACCCCCAATTTGGTGTCATCCGCAAATTTTGAAATTGTACTTCTGATTCCCGAGTCCAAATCATTTATGTAAATTGTGAACAGTGGTCCCAGCACCGATCCCTGGGGAACACCACTTCCCACCTTTTGCCAGTCTGAGTAGCTACCCTTAACCCCTACTCTCTGTTTTCCATTTTGTAGCCAGCTTGCTATCAATTCTGCTACCTGCCCCCTGACTCCATATGCTCTGACCTTAGTCATGAGTCTACAATGCGGTACCTTATTGAAGGCCTTTTGAAAATCCAAATATATTACATCTACTGCACTACCCTTGTCTACTCTTTCTGTTATTTCTTCAAAGAATTCAGTAAGGTTGGTCAAGCATGAAATCCGTGCTGACTATTCTTTATTATATTTTCAGTTTCTAGATGTTTTTCTATTACATCTTTGAGTAAAGATTCCATTATTTTTCCTACCATCGATGTTAAGCAAATTGGTCTATAGTTCCCTGGACTGGTTCTATCTCTCTTTTTAAATACAGGAATCACATTAGCTGTCTGCCAGTCCTCTGGCACTATTCCCTTTTCTAGTGAATATATATATATATATACACACACACATATATAGTGCCTCTGCTATCTCCTCCCTAACTTCTTGTAATATTCGCGGATGCAATCCATCCGGACCAGGGGTTTTATCCTCCCTAAGTTTGATTAGTTTATCAATTATCTCCCCCCTTTCCATCTTAAATGCCTTTATATCTTTTGTGATTCTTCTATTGTCATGCCCACCATGTTAGCCCCCCTAGTAAAGACTGCGGCAAAGTAATTATTTAATATTTCTGCTATTTCGCAGTCGTTGCCTGTGAGCTTACTGTGTGTATCCCTTAGTGGCCCTATCCCTATCCTGATTTTTCTTTTGTTATTTATGTGTCTGTAGAATACTTCATTATTTCTTTTTATTTTCCTTGATAATTTAATTTTGTAGTTTCTCTTTGGCTTCCTAATTGTTTTTTTAAAATTACTTTCCTAACCTTTTCATATTCCCTTTTTTCATCCTCTCCTTTGTTTATGTATTTGATGTAAGCCTTTTTCTTTAGTTTCAATTTTGCCCCTTATTTCTTTATTTATCCATGGTGTGTCATTACTGGCTAGTTTGTTCTTGCTTTTTAGTGGGATATATTTCTCCTGGACTCTTTGATCCCCGTTTTAAGTATTTCCCACTGCTGTTCTATCCCTTTGCTTATCAGCAAAATTTTCCAGTTTATTTTCCCTAGTTCCATTCTCATCCCCTCAAAATCAGTTTTATTCCAATTTATTACTTTGGTCTTTATCTTATATACTTTTCAATCTTTATTTTAAACCTTATTATGTTGTGATTGCTATTACCCAGATGTTCCCCTATGCTTACTTCTCTTATCTGTTCCGGTTCATGAGATCATAAGAAAGTAAGAAATAGGAGCAGGAGTAGGCCATATGGCCCCTCGAGCCTGCTCCGCCATTCAGTGAGATCATGGCTGATCTTTAATCCAATTGCACTTTCCCGCCTAATCTCCATATCCCTTGATTCCCCTAGGGTCCAAAAATCTATCTATCTATCTCAGTCTCAACGACTGAGCAGCCACAGCCCTCTGGGGTAGAGAATTCCAAAGATTCACAACCCTCTGAGTGAAGAAATTCCTCCTCATCTCAGTCTTAAATGGCCGACCCCTTATTCTGCGACTATGCCCTCTAGTTCTAGACTTTCCAGCCAGGGGAAACAGCCTCTCAGCATCTACCCTGTCAAGCCCCCTCAGAATCTTATGTGTTTCAATGAGATCACCTCTCATTCTTCTAAACTCCAGTGAGTATAGGTCAATTCTACTCAATCTCTCATCAGAGGACAACCCTTTCATCCCAAGAATCAATCCAGTGAACCTTTGCTGCACCACCTCTAAGGCAAGTATATCCTTCCTTCGATAAGGAGACCAAAACTGTACACAGTACTCCAGGTGGGATCTCACCCTGTACAATTATAGTAAGACTTCCTTACTCTTGTACTCCAACCCCCTGCTATAAAGGCCAACTTGCCATTTGCCTTCCTAATTGCTCATTTCCTATTACTGGATCCAGCAGTGCTTCCTCTCCTCTTTTTCCATACTGGGTAAGAAAGGAGTCCCGCACACATTGTAAAAACTCCATTCCCTGTACCCCTTTATCTACCTGTTGCCAATTTATTTGGGGATAGTTAAAATCTCCCATGATTATTATTCTATGTCATTTCACATATTTCTTCCTCCACCTCCTTTCCACTATTAGATGGTCTGTAGTAAACCCCTATTAGTGTGATCGATCCCTTCTTGTCTTTTATTTCAATCCAGTCACAGCAAAACAAAGGCACGCTCACATGCGCACACTCACACGCACTCGCATGCGCACACTCACACGCACTCGCATGCGCACACTCACACGCACTCGCATGCGCACTCACACGCTCACACACTCACTCGCTCACACGCGCACTCGCACGCGCACTCGCACGCTCACTCGCACGCGCACTCGCACGCGCACTCGCACGCTCACTCGCACGCTCACTCGCACGCTCACTCGCTCGCACACTCACTCGCACGCTCACTCGCTCGCACACTCACTCGCACACTCACTCGCACACTCACTCGCACACCGTTTACAGGGGGAGTTGGTCCCACTCGCTGTTTCCCTTAGTTGTGGCGCGTTGGACAGCTGACATGAAGGGAGCCTTTGTGTTGGGCTCAGAGTCACGAGGTAGCGGTAAATTCTTGGAGGTCATGGAAAGGAGGTGACAATAAAAGGGGAAACGCCATTTAGCTGCTTCTTACCCATTTTTCTTCATTTTATTTCCTGCTGGCGTTTGTGCTCTTTTGAGTTT
Source organism: Heptranchias perlo (assembly GCF_035084215.1). Classification (NCBI taxonomy): domain Eukaryota; kingdom Metazoa; phylum Chordata; class Chondrichthyes; order Hexanchiformes; family Hexanchidae; genus Heptranchias; species Heptranchias perlo. The sequence continues at coordinate 668,534 of NC_090354.1, forward strand.
TTGCCCCATTTGATGTAAATTTTTTATCTCCCCCCCCCAGCAACACTACTGCCCCCAACGGGTTTCCCAAACGGAATCCCCCTGTCCAATATATACACAAGAGGAGCTCCTCCCAGCGATGCCCAGGTCAGGTCAGGCTGTACCAACAGTAATTATATAATGCCTTGAACATGTCCCACAATGCCTTACACAGAAAAAATAGATAAAAGTGCTGAAGGGACAGACAGCGAGCTCTGTGGGAGGGTCAGGCAGCTGGTCAAAAAGTTGAGTTTTGAGAAGGCATTTAAAGGAGGAGAGGGAAGCAAAATGGACAGAGGAGGAGTTTAGGGAGGGAGGTTCAGAGAGTGAGGCCCAGGCCCTGAACTAAAGGGGATGGAAGGACAACAGGCCAGAGTTGAGATGACAGTAGGTGTGAGGCTGGAGGAGCCTGTAAGGGGAGGGCTGCAACACATTAGGGAATAGGAGAGCCAGTATAGATCAGTGATGATGGGCAAGCAAGACTCTGTGGGAAAGAATACAGGTGGTTAAGTAGTGAAGAAGTTGGAGTTGATGGAGGTTGGAGGATGGGAGGCCAGTGAGGAGAAGTCAAGGTGTCAAAAGCTGAGGTATTGGTTCAGGGGTGTTGGTGCTGAGGAGGAAGCAGATGTTGTAGAGTTGAAAGTAAGAGTCTCAGTGTAGATCGGATGTGGGGCTTGGAGCTCAGCTCTAGGTTACAAAGGACACAAAGGTTTCACAAAGTGAAGTTCAGCCTGAGCAAGTGGCTGGGAGAGAGTGGACTTAATGGTGGTAATTAAAAACCATGGCTTCAGTCTTCCACATGTTGAGTTGGAGCACATCAGGCATTGTGATCCGACAAAATAGGAACATTACACTGAATTAAAAAGATCAAATTCCACCCCCACATCTAAGACTGGACATTATCTCCACCGTGTTGGTCAGCCGGGGTCTGTAGTTACTTACGGTGCAAGAAACAGTCGTACTTGAAGCATCGCCTGCAGAAGAGAGTGTGAAAGGAATGCAGGGACTGTTTACGCTGCACAGATTTAGCATTTGGTCCATCAATGTTTGGAGTGCACTCGGGGGGCAGTGTCGCTGGGTTGGAGAGTTCAGTCAGCTCCCAGTACCTGCAAAGCAGAAAGAGCAAATATCAATAACCAGCACAACAGGTCCAAACCCTGCCCCTTCTCCACAACCCACGCCAAGACTGGATTGTACAGCTGGTGGGCACCTCTCTGCTGCCAGCGCCACCCCTGCAGAGGGCTTGGGGGAGGGGCAGAGGGCGGGGAGGGGAGGGGTAGAGGGGTAGGGTGGGGGCATTGTCCGACTCACTTCTCTCTCAGGTCCTTCGATGAGCCCCTGTCTGGGAACATTACGGCGATCGCCCTGAAGATCTTGTCAGGTGGAAGCTTCCTGCTCGGTCTCTCGTCAGTCCCTGCAACATCCAGTGAGACCGGGGTTAAAGGAGCCGAACCAGACCAGACCCAGCCGAGCCACCCAGGTGAGCCAGACCCAGCCAAGCGGAGCCAGACTAGACCCGGCCGAGCCAGACTAGACCCGGCCGAGCCAGACTAGACCCGGCCGAGCCAGACTAGACCCGGCCGAGCCAGACTAGACCCGGCCGAGCCAGACAGCAAAATCAAAACTCATAATCTCACTGATGAAACCCAGCAGCGAAATCAAGACACGAGCAGGAGTGCTGTCTGCCCGTCCACCCCCACCGCAACCCGGCCCCCTCAACCCCCTCACTTCCCCCACCTGACCCCTCCCCTACCTGGCCCCCCTCGCCCACCCACCCGGACCCTCCCCACTCCCCAACCCCCTCCCTCCCTATTCCTCCACCCCCCCCCCCAACCTGGCTCATCTCTCCGCTCCCCCAGCCCCCTTACCTGGCCTCTCCCCGGCTCCCCCTCCCCCCCGGCTCCCCCCACCCCGCCCCTCAAGCAAACCTTCGGCTTTCCTTCCTCTGATCGCAGCCTCTCTGTAGCCCCCGCCCTGCGATCAGCTGACCCCCCCCCCCCACAACTCCGATTTCTTGTTTGCTGGGGACCGTCCTCTCAATTTGTCCGGCTGCCGGGTGGGAAACGGAAGAAGAAAATAATAACGAGCTCCTGCCATTAAATTCGGCAGAACATCCGTGTCCCCATGATTTCCCCCTCCCCCGCTCCCCTTCATAAAACACTGGTTAGGCCTCAGCCGGAGTATTGTGTTCAATTCTGGACACCACACTTTAGGAAGGATGTCCAGGCCTTAGAGAGGGTGCAGAGGAGATTTACTAGAATGGTGCCAGGGATGAGGGACTTCAGTTATGTGGGTAGACTGAAGAAGCTGGGGTTTTTCACCTTACAGTAGAGAAGGTTAAGGGGAGATTTGATAGATGTGTACAAGATCATGAACAGTTTTGACAGAGTAAAGGAGGAGAAACTGCTTCCACTGGCAGAAAAGTCAGTAACCAGAGGACACAGATTTAAGATAATTGGCAAAAGAGCCAGAGGGGAGATGAGGAGAAATGTTTTTACGCAGTGAGTTGTGATGATCTGGAACACGCTGCCTGAAAGGGCGGTGGAAGCAGATTCAATAATAACTTTCAAAAGGGAATTGGATAAATACTTGAAGGGAAAGAAATTGCAGGGCTCTGCGGAAAGAGCAGGGGAGTGGGACTAAGTGAATAGCTCTTTCAAAGTGCTGGCACAGGCACGATGGGCTGAACGGCCTCCTCCTGTGCTGTACCTACTATGATACCCACCACTTCCCTCTGCTACCCCTCTCTCCCACTCCCCCTCCACCCCCGTAAATATCGGGGCCATTCTGTTGGTTGCAGCTCACACAGCGAGAGCCAGGAAAATAGCAAAAAATACCAGGGCTCCAGAATCAGGGTCAATAGAAAGACTTGCATTTATATAGTGCCTTTTGTGGCCGCAGGACGTCCCAAAGCGCTTTACAGCCAATGAAGTACTTTTGAAGTGTAATCACTGTTATAATGTAGGAAACGCGGCAGCAAATTTGCGCACAGCAAGATCCCACAAACAGCAATGAGATAAATGACCAGCTGTGTACAAGTCAAGATCCATTAATCCCTCACCCCAACAAGAACCGTGCATCCTATGGAAACCTGTAATGAGATCCCACATGTCCCTCGCAGGAGCTCCTCTGTCCACTTTCAATCTGACCTACGTTATTTTCAGAAAAAACGTTCCTTCATCGTCGCTGGGTCAGAATCCTGGAACTCCCTTCCTAACAGCACTGTGGGAGAACCTTCACCACACGGACTGCAGCGGTTCAAGAAGGCGGCTCACCACCACCTTCTCAAGGGCGATTGGGGATGGGCAATAAATGCCGGCCTCGCCAGCGACGCCCACATCCCGAGAATAAAAAAGAACAAGCCCCATCAGGAGAGGTCAGTGCCAGGACTCACCTTCCTCAATGGTCTGATTTCTGGAGTGGGGCTCGGGCTCGGGCTCGGGCTCCTCCTGTCCTCGTTTAATATTCTGTCTGCTGTTGCTACGGGTGGGAGCCTGGGTTTTACCCTCAATGTCCGACTCCCGGCTCAGGGCACGAACAAGCTCAGTGAAGATCTCATCATTGATAAAACCACACTCTGTAAAACATAGAGCAGTTAATCCCATCCAATCAACAAACATACGCACACCTGGACCTGGACCCAGAGGTTGAGGTGGGACTCCACACCCGGATCCAGTGGTTGCTATGGAATTCCACACCTGGCAGCAGTCACCCTGGGAACATCTGCTTAGACCCCCAGGTTCCTTCCCCGTCTCCATATCTCCCCCACTCCGTCTCTGCATATACAATACTCAGCAACTAGCATTTAGAACCATCCCATATGGGCTGCACAGGTCAGTAAAACACAAACAGACCAGTGAACCCCACGGGCTCAGCAAGTTTTGTCACTGAGTAACTGAGCCAGACAGATTGAGACAGAGCGGGCATAGGTTTGATCAGTGCTCGGTGCTGTGAGCTACTCTGGGTTTGATCAGCACTGGATGCTGTTGCTACTCTGGGTTTGATCAGCGCTGGATGCTGTTGCTACTCTGGGTTTGATCAGCACTGGGTGCTGTTGCTACTCTGGGTTTGATCAGCACTGGATGCTGTTGCTACTCTGGGTTTGATCAGCACTGGGTGCTGTTGCTACTCTGGGTTTGATCAGCACTGGGTGCTGTTGCTACTCTGGGTTTGATCAGCACTGGGTGCTGTTGCTACTCTGGGTTTGATCAGCACTGGGTGCTGTTGCTACTCTGGGTTTGATCAGCACTGGGTGCTGTTGCTACTCTGGGTTTGATCAGCACTGGGTGCTGTTGCTACTCTGGGTTTGATCAGCACTGGGTGCTGTTGCTACTCTGGGTTTGATCAGCACTGGATGCTGTTGCTACTCTGGGTTTGATCAGCACTGGATGCTGTTGCTACTCTGGGTTTGATCAGCGCTGGATGCTGTGAGCTACTCTGGGTTTGATCAGTGCTCGGTGCTGTGAGCTACTCTGGGTTTGATCAGTGCTCGGTGCTGTGAGCTACTCTGGGTTTGATCAGCACTGGGTGCTGTTGCTACTCTGGGTTTGATCAGCATTGGATGCTAGAATAGAATCATAGAATCATAGAAGTTTACAACATGGAAACAGGCCCTTCGGCCCAACATGTCCATGTCGCCCAGTTTATACCACTAAGCTAGTCCCAATTGCCTGCACTTGGCCCATATCCCTCTATACCCATCTTACCCATGTAACTGTCCAAATGCTTTTTAAAAGACAAAATTGTACCCGCCTCTACTACTGCCTCTGGCAGCTCGTTCCAGACACTCACCACCCTATGAGTGAAAAAATTGCCCCTCTGGACCCTTTTGTATCTCTCCCCTCTCACCTTAAATCTATGCCCCCTCGTTATAGACTCCCCTACCTTTGGGAAAAGATTTTGACTATCTACCTTATCTATGCCCCTCATTATTTTATAGACTTCTATAAGATCACCCCTTAACCTCCTACTCTCCAGGGAAAAAAGTCTCAGTCTATCCAAACTCTCCCTATAAGTCAAACCATCAAGTCCCGGTAGCATCCTAGTAAATCTTTTCTGCACTCTTTCTAGTTTAATAATATCCTTTCTATAATAGGGTGACCAGAACTGTACACAGTATTCCAAGTGTGGCCTTACTAATGTCTTGTACAACTTCAACAAGTCATCCCAACTCCTGTATTCAATGTTCTGACCAATGAAACCAAGCATGCTGAATGCCTTCTTCACCACCCTATCCACCTGTGACTCCACTTTCAAGGAGCTATGAACCTGTACTCCTAGATCTCTTTGTTCTATAACTCTCCCCAACGCCCTACCATTAACGGAGTAGGTCCTGGCCCGATTCGATCTACCAAAATGCATCACCTCACATTTATATGTGTGTGAGCTACTCTGGGTTTGATCAGTGCTCGGTGCTGTGAGCTACTCTGGGTTTGATCAGCACTGGATGCTGTGAGCTATTCTGGGTTTGATCAGTGCTCGGTGCTGTGAGCTACTCTGGGTTTGATCAGCACTGGATGCTGTTGCTACTCTGGGTTTGATCAGCGCTGGATGCTGTGAGCTACTCTGGGTTTGATCAGCGCTGGATGCTGTGAGCTACTCTGGGTTTGATCAGTGCTCGGTGCTGTGAGCTACTCTGGGTTTGATCAGCACTGGATGCTGTGAGCTACTCTGGGTTTGATCAGCACTGGATGCTGTGAGCTACTCTGGGTTTGATCGGCGCTGGATGCTGTGAGCTACTCTGGGTTTGATCAGTGCTCGGTGCTGTTGCTACTCTGGGTTTGATCAGTGCTCGGTGCTGTTGCTACTCTGGGTTTGATCAGCACTGGGTGCTGTGAGCTACTCTGGGTTTGATCAGTGCTCGGTGCTGTTGCTACTCTGGGTTTGATCAGTGCTTGGTGCTGTTGCTACTCTGGGTTTGATCAGCGCTCGGTGCCGTGAGCTACTCTGGGTTTGATCAGCGCTCGGTGCTGTTGCTACTCTGGGTTTGATCAGCGCTCGGTGCTGTGAGCTGATCTCGCCCCTGGAGATGGTTGGGACACTCAATCTCTCTCAGGGTCCCCGGGTCACAGACCACCAGACACCCCCTGATCTTTTGACGATAGCCTGGAAGCGCAGGGTGGCTAGTATCTGATGTCACATGTCAGGTAACCAGTATGCGGAATGCATGATGGAGATGGACTGAACAACGGGTCTCAGACATGTTCAGCAACATGTTGGAATCCCCTCTACATGAAATGGTTATTGTGGCCCAGGAGAGTGAGAACATTCACTGTGTCCCATTGAATTAAACCTTTTAGTCAAGACACTGACACATGCTCCATAGAGAAACCAACATTTTACATAAAAATTGATGAAACAAACAGGATAGAGTTAAACGCAGGGTTATAACTATCACAGGGATTGAAAGCAAAGTAGAGGGACATTGAATTTGGAATTCCAAAATTCAGGATTGGGTTCCCTTGAGTTAACTGTGAAATTGGGACAATTGAGGGCCAGGGGAAATATCACTTAGCCAGAAATATCCGCAGTAAAAGGAGAGCTGGAGGGGCTTGGTCCAGGGGATGATTTCCTGGTAAAATGGTAGTATTTTTTTGGGGGGGAGCTTAGGTTTCGTTGCTACTTTCTGTACAATGTTTTATGATTTTCTGTATCTTGATGTGTTATTATAAGCAAAACTTAGACTGGAAGCAAATGGCTTGAGATAAAGAGATGTGATGCTAACTCCCTTGCCTTGTTGGCCTTCCCCAAATGCATTACCTCACACTTCTCTGGATTGAATTCCATTTGCCACTTTTCTGCCCATCTGACCAGTCCATTGATATCTTCCTGCAGTTTACAGTTTTCCTCCTCACTATCAACCACATGGCCAATTTTTGTATCATCTGCAAACTTCTTGCTCAAGCCCCCCACATACAAGTCCAAATCATTAATATATATCACAAAAAGCAAGCGACCTAGTACTGAGCCCTGCGGGACCCCACAGGAAAAAGCCTTCCCATCGCAAAAACACCCCTCAACCATTACCCTTTGCTTCCTGCCACTGAGCCAATTTTGGATCCAACTAGCCGCTTTCCTTTGGATCCCATGGGCTTTTACTTTTTTGACCAATCTGCCATGTGGGACCTTGTCAAAAGTCTTGCTAAAATCCATCAAACATGTTACCCTCATCGACCCTCCTTGTTACCTGCTCAAAAAATTCAATCAAGTTGGTCAGACATGACCTTCCCTTAACAAATCCATACTGACTGTCCTTGATCGATCATAATATGGTAGAATTTCACATTGAGTTTGAGAGTGACATACTTAAGTCAGAAATTAGAGTCTTAAACTTAAATAAAGCCAATTACAGAGGTATGAGGGGCGAGTTGTCAAAGTAGATTGGGAAATTAAATTAAAGGGTATGACAGTTGAAAAACAATGGCAAACATTTCAAGAAATATTTCAATATTCTCAACAAATATACATTCCATTGAGAAATAAAAACTCCACGGGAAAAGTGATCCACCCGCGGCTAACTAAAGAAGTTAAGGAGAGAATTAGATTAAAAGAAGAGGCCTATAATATTGCCAAGAAGAGTAATAAGCCTGGGGGTTGGGAGAGTTTTAGAAACCAACAAAGGACAACCAAAAAATTGATAAAAAGGGAGAAAATAGAATATGAAAGTAAACTAGCAAGAAATATAAAAATGATTTTAAGAGCTTGTACAAGTATGTAAAAAGGAAGAGAGTAGCAAAAGTAAACATTGGTCCCTTAGAGGCTGAGACAGGAGAAATGGCAGATGCGTTAAACAAATTTTTTTTTAATCTGTCTTCACAGTAGAAGACACAAAAAGCATACCAGAAATAGTGAGGAACCAAGGGGTAAATGAGAGTGAGGAACTTAGAACAATTAGTATCACTAGAGAAAAAGTACTGGACAAACTAATTCTATAGAGGGATATGGGCCAAGTGCAGGAAATTGGGACTAGCTTAGTGGTATAAACTGGGCGACATGGACATGTTGGGCCGAAGGGCCTGTTTCCATGTTGTAACTTCTATGATACTTCTATGAAAAGCCGACAAATCCCCTGGACCTGATGGCCTACATCCTGGGGTTCTAAAAGAGGGGGCTGCAGAGATAGTGGATGCATTGGTTATGATCTTCCAAAATTCCCTAGATTCTGGAACAGTCCCAGTGGATTGGAAGGTAGCAAATGTAACCCCGCTATTCAAGAAAAGAGGGAGAGAGAAAACAGGGAACTACAGGCCAAGTAGCCTGACATCGGCCATGGGGAAAATGCTGAAATCCATTATTAAGGACGTGGTAACAGGGCACTTAGAAAATCATAATATGATTAGGCAGAGTCAACATGGTTTTATGAAAGGGAAATAGTGTCTGACAAATTTATTAAGAATTTTTTGAGGATGTAACTAGCAGAGTAGATAAAGGGGGACCAGTGGATGTAGTATATTTGGACTTTCAAAAGGCATTCGAAAAGGTGCCACATAAATGGTTGTTACACAAGGTAAGGGCTCATGGGGTTGGGGATAATATATTAGCATGGATAGAGGATTGGTTAATGGCCAGAAAACAGAGAGTAGGGATAAACGGGTCATTCTCAGGTTGGCAGGCTGTAACTAGTGGAGTGTCGCAAGGATCAGTGCTTGGGCCTCTGCTATTTACAATCTATATTAATGACTTAGATGAAGGGACCGAGTGTAATGTATCCAAGTTTGCTGATGATACAAAGCTAGGTGGGAAAGTAAGCTGTGAGGAGGACACAAAGAATCTGCAATGAGATATAGATAGGTTAAGTGAGTGGGCAAGAAGGTGGCAGATGGAGTATAATGTGGGGAAATGTGAGGTTATTCACTTTGGTAGGACGAATAGAAAACAGAATATTTTTTAAATGGTGAGAAAAATTAAATGTTGGTGTTCAGAGAGACTTGGGTGTCCTCGTACAAGAAACACAAAAAGTTAGTATGCAGGTACAGCAAGCAATTAGGAAAGCAAATGGCATGTTAGTCTTTATTGCAAGGGGGTTGGAGTACAGTTGTACAGGGTATTGGTGAGACCTCACCTGGAGTACTGTATACAGTTTTGGTCTCCTTACCTAAGGAAGGATATACTTGCCTAAGAGGTGGTGCAACGAAGGTTCACCAGATTAATTCCTGGGATGAGAGGGTTGCTCTATAAGGCGAGATTGAGTAGAATGGGCCTATACTCTCTGGAGTTTAGAAGAATGAGAGGTGATCTGATTGAAACATATAAGATTCTGAGGGGGCTTGACAGGGTAGATGCTGAGAGATTGTTTCCGCTGGCTGAAGAGTCTAGAACTCGGGGGCATTATCTCAGGATAAGGGGTCGGTCATTCAAGACTGAGATGAGGAGGAATTTCTTCACTCAGAGGGCTGTGAATCTTTGGAATTCTCTACCCCAGAGGGCTGTGGATACTCTGTCATTGAGTATATTCAAGGCTAAGATGGATAGATTTTTAGACTGTAGGGGAATCAAGAGATATGGGGATCGAGCAGGAAAATGGAGTTGAGGTCGAAGACCAGCCATGATCTGATTGAATGGGGGAGCAGGCTCGAGGGGCCGTATAGCCTACTCCTGTTCCTGCTCCTATTTCTTATGTTCTAATACCTCAGTGTAAACACAGCAGGTTTGTTGATACCTGGGCCCAGCTCTTTACCTGAAGCGGGTTTAATTTCTCTCTAGAATTTTATGATTTGTTAATGCTGATCAGGGGGAGGACTGTCAGTTGGACACCTTCTGCTCCCAAAGTAACATTACAGGTTAGCTTTAGAGGATCTCATTCTGGGCTGTGACTCAGCCTGGGTTCCTGTGGTGTAAGAGCTGCGTTTCTTTGTAACTAACCAAAGTTTAATGGTCTCTTCTGGCCTCTTGCACATCCCCGATTTCCATCGCTCCACCATTGGCGGCCGTGCCTTCAGCTGCCTCGGCCCTAAGCTCTGGAATTCCCTCCATAAACCTCTCACCCTCTCTCCTCCTTTACAACACTCCTTAAAACCTACCTCTCTAACCAAGCCTTTGGTCACCTGTCCTAATATCTCCTCATGTGGCTCGGTGTCAAGTTTTGTTTGATAATCGTCCTGTGAAGCGTCTTGGGACATTTTACTACGTTAAAGGCGCTATATAAATGCAAGTTGTTGTTGAGCCAGTGAAAATTCGAGCTCCCAATAGGCTGGAACGTTGAACAGTGCTGGGTGTGACTTTATTCTCAGCAATAAACAGAGTCATCACTAACTTCTCACTTACTGAATCACCATGTTTAACATCACTGATGGTGTCAGAGACAACCATGGGGGAGGACGGAGTGAGGGGACATGTACCCCAATTGTACAACAGATTATTTCCTCCTTTCCTCTGCTCACAACGCCTAATGTCCTCCCCCACTCTGCACATGTCTGCAACACACTGCAAGCAACCGGGTAATGACTGATGAGCTAGACTCAGAACCAGCCTTCCACAGGAAGCAATATGCAAAACACGGGAGAGCTGATTAACAATATATTTGGTGGTCCGCACGACATGGGGCCACATTACAGACACACAGTAACTTACCTCTGTCTCCGTGCACTTTCCCATCATAGTTATTGATCAGTTCCTCGATAAAGGCCCCATCCTGCTCCAGCACCTCGTCTCCCATATAAGGGATATTATGCAATATGGTCTCATCTTCCACCTGCGCAGTAAGACGCAGCAGTTAGTGGGAACCACATGTCACACACAGTGATTAACATCAACAGTGCTACTTCCTGTAATCACAACCCTGTCTACACCCAAACACGACAGCTCTCCTCAGTCATTTCCTTGTGTAGCACGGTCAGTCTGATCAGTGGGCAGCGTGACTACATACCATGAAATTCTGCTGGAGTGGAGACCAGGAATACATAACCGGGACCATGGCCACCGGGCTCAGCATTTTCTGTGTGACCGTCTGACTCTTGAAGCCCAGGAATAAACTTTCGACCATGCACTGCAATGAAGAAAAGGAGCAGTGAGAAGCAGTGAGGGTGAGCACAGGAAGAGTGCTGAACAAAGGGCAGCCCTCCAACAGAATGAACAGCTCCAGCCACTGCCCACTTACTGCTTTATTAACGTAGGAAGTGGTGTTGCTGGGATGACTGCGCACGTGTCCATGCGTGAATTTGCGCCTGTGCATGCGTGTGCGTGCGTGTGCATCTGTACATGTTTGTGTGTGTCTGTGCATGTGCTTATGTGTGTCTATAAGTGTGCATGTCTGCGTGTGCTTGTCTGTGTGCATTTGTGTGTCTGTGCGTGTGCATTTGTGCATTTCTGTGCACACATGGACAGGGGGCTGTAGCAGTTGGAAGGCTGCCCTGCTGGTGATGCTGGCTGTGTTGGGGGTACAGTAACTGGCTGTGGGTGACACAGCAGATGCTGCAGGCTTACCACAATGGCACTGATTTGACTGAGGGCTGGAGAGCCAGTGCCTGGGTGCTTGTTGTGTCAAACCAGCCTCTACACTGGCTGGTGACGGTGATTCCTCCACCCTCTCACCATTAGACACAAGGCCAGCCATAACTTGCACTGATGCTGGAATGTGGCAGATCGATCTTGTGTGTTTGTGCCTGGAACTAGGTATGCTGACCCAGAGATCTCCTCTCTGCTGCTCATTCTCCTGTCCACCAGCAGTAATGCTCTGCCAGAGCAACCACCTCCACCTGAGACTGCAGATGTGGGCATGGGGAACAAATGGACAGGGATAGTTTGTAGTACAGCCTTGGCAAAGGATAACAGTGGATTGAGATCCCCTACGAAGCTCTCTAAGGGGTTTCATAATGTTTGTTCCTCTATTGTTACACTCCCCTTTAAATGTCCCCATCCTTAATTTGACTTAGAGGTAATTTCCCACTCCCGACACCCATCCAAAAGGTGCTGCTGAGGTTTGTACAGTCCTGTACTGCTGGATGACAAGGTTTGCAGGTGGCACTGAGAAGGGACGCAGGATTGATGCAGTAACACAAAGCTGTGTATTTAGCCACTTCTCAATCGTTCTGTTCATTTCTTCCTGTTGACACTGTATTCTCCCATGTTTTTGTGTCAATTGATAGAATCTATTTAATTTCCCCCCAACACCACTACTGGCACCAGTAGGTTTCCCAAACAGAATCTCCATCACATCTGACAGGAGGACTATGGGAGGAGACAAGGCAGCATCTGTATCCACACCTGCAGACAGATGTGAAAATACCTCACTTGGGCTGGTGGAGTCTCCACTTCCCAAAAGAGGCTGGCAGCAGACTCACTAGTCCCACTGAGGGACCACTGGACTCACTGTGAGGGAAGCCCCTCAATTATCCCTCAGTTAAATCAATGACTGTGTGTTCAGCGAGAGCAACACAATCGGTGGCAAAAACCTCACCGAGATCCCTGCTCCTGGATACAGTCTCCAGTTCATCAACCCCCCACACAGAACCCACCCCCACCCCACAATACAGAGACCCTCCAACCTCGGAGACCCCCCCCCACAGAACCCCCCTGCAATACAGAGACCCTCCAACCTCGGAGACCCCCCCCCACAGAACCCCCCTGCAATACAGAGACCCTCCAACCTCGGAGACCCCCCCCACACAGAACCCCCCCACCCCACAATACAGAGACCCTCCAACCTCAGAGACCCCCCCCACACAGAACCCCCCCACCCCGCAATACAGAGACCCTCCAACCTCAGAGACCCCCCCCACACAGAACCCCCCCACCCCACAATACAGAGACCCTCCAACCTCAGAGACCCCCCCCACACAGAACCCCCCCACCCCACAATACAGAGACCCTCCAACCTCAGAGACCCCCCCCACACAGAACCCCCCCACCCCACAATACAGAGACCCTCCAACCTCAGAGACCCCCCACACAGAACCCCCCACCCCGCAATACAGAGACCCTCCAACCTCAGAGACCCCCCACACAGAACCCCCCACCCCGCAATACAGAGACCCTCCAACCTCAGAGACCCCCCACACAGAACCCCCCACCCCGCAATACAGAGACCCTCCAACCTCGGAGACCCCCCAGACAGACACCCCCTCCATACAGAGACCCCCCTCCCCCACTACAGTTTGCTCTTTGAGAGGATTAGGGCATCAGGTTTGAAGCAGGTCAGTTTACGCATTAAACTCACCCAGTGCGCTATTTCCTGGGAATGGCCCAGTTAAACTTCACTCCTGCTGTTCAAACCTGCACCTGATCCAGTGCAAGGGTCGTCACTCCTTCGGCTGCTGTACGAACAGCGGCCACAGGAGCGCCCTGTTACACACAAAAACAGTTCAAGCTCACAGTGCCTACAGGACAATTATCGGCAAAAAACAAACGCAGCCCAGGCAGATAAACCACAACAATAACCAGAAGAGAAAATCCCAGCCTCTGTTCTGTGGTAGACCCGCCCCCCATCACGGCCGCGGTGCTCCTGGGATTAACCCCCTCTGTTCAGGACTCTACCTTCCGTTTCCCTAAACCAACACCTCCTGATGTGGTTAAATTCATCGGCTGGATCCTCAGCTTCCTCCAATCTTCATTAAGAATTTCAGTCCGATGCCTGATCTTGTTGCGGTTCCAGATAAACATCTCCTTCACACAGAAAGGAAAAGGCAGTGGGTTAAAGCAGGCGAGTGAGAGATGCCCAGAATCTATCTGCACATGGCACGACTTCACATTCATCAGCTGACTGGATCCCAACCTCACCATTTAATTTATCATTAGTTCAAAGTGCACGGCAGGTCAGGTCAGGGTCAGGTGAGGTCAGGGTCAGGGTCGGATGAGGAGCAATTTTCTCACCCCCAGCCGCTCACTGCAAGCGGCTTTTCACCCAGAGACTGTGCGGAAAGTGCACTGACATCACAGCCGTCGTGAACACTACACACCCACAGATACCTTCACTTCATCCGCTCTGCGGAAGCGTTTCAGTTGTCGCAGACGCATGTATTCAGACTTGACCCGTTTCCGCCAGTCCATGGACATCTTGGCCAAAGGTTTATTCGGAGAAGCTGCAGATTCCATCCTGAGCCTGAAACCAGATCACAACAATCAGCAGAGTAACAGGGAGCAAGGGTGGTGCAAACGGGGCACGGCCTCAGGGCGGTGCGAACGGGGCACGGCCTCAGGGCGGTGCGAACGGGGCACGGCCTCAGGGCGGTGCGAACGGGGCACGGCCTCAGGGCGGTGCGAACGGGGCACGGCCTCAGGGCGGTGCGAACGGGGCACGGCCTCAGGGCGGTGCGAACGGGGCACGGAGAGAGAGGGACAATGTTCACAGTGACCGTTAGTGAGTCAGGTCAAAGCCACAGACCCCTGGGAACACAGTCCGCCTGTGCCCACTCCCCCCCGGGAACACAGTCCGCCTGTGCCCACTCCCCCCGGCAACACAGTCCGCCTGTGCCCACTCCCCCCGGGAACACAGTCCGCCTGTGCCCACTCCCCCCGGCAACACAGTCCACCTGTGCCCACTCCCCCCGGCAACACTGTCCGCCTGTGCCCACTCCCCCCGGCAACACAGTCCGCCTGTGCCCACTCCCCCCGGCAACACAGTCCGCCTGTGCCCACTCCCCCCGGGAACACAGTCCGCCTGTGCCCACTCCCCCCGGCAACACAGTCCGCCTGTGCCCACTCCCCCCGGGAACACAGTCCGCCTGTGCCCACTCCCCCCGGCAACACAGTCCACCTGTGCCCACTCCCCCCGGGAACACTGTCCGCCTGTGCCCACTCCCCCCGGGAACACAGTCCGCCTGTGCCCACTCCCCCCGGGAACACAGTCCGCCTGTGCCCACTCCCCCCGGCAACACAGTCCGCCTGTGCCCACTCCCCCCGGGAACACAGTCCGCCTGTGCCCACTCCCCCCGGGAACACTGTCCGCCTGTGCCCACTCCCCCCGGGAACACTGTCCGCCTGTGCCCACTCCCCCCCGGGAACACAGTCCGCCTGTGCCCACTCCCCCCCGGGAACACAGTCCGCCTGTGCCCACTCCCCCCCGGGAACACAGTCCGCCTGTGCCCACTCCCCCCGGGAACACAGTCCGCCTGTGCCCACTCCCCCCGGGAACACTGTCCGCCTGTGCCCACTCCCCCCCGGGAACACTGTCCGCCTGTGCCCACTCCCCCCGGGAACACTGTCCGCCTGTGCCCACTCCCCCCGGGAACACAGTCCGCCTGTGCCCACTCCCCCTGGGAACACAGTCTGCCTGTGCCCACTCCCCCCGGCAACACAGTCCGCCTGTGCCCACTCCCCCCGGGAACACAGTCCGCCTGTGCCCACTCCCCCCGGGAACACAGTCCGCCTGTGCCCACTCCCCCCCGGGAACACAGTCCGCCTGTGCCCACTCCCCCCCGGGAACACAGTCCGCCTGTGCCCACTCCCCCCGGGAACACAGTCCGCCTGTGCCCACTCCCCCCGGGAACACAGTCGGCCAGTGCCCACTCCCCCCGGGAACACTGTCCGCCTGTGCCCACTCCCCCCCGGGAACACTGTCCGCCTGTGCCCACTCCCCCCGGGAACACTGTCCGCCTGTGCCCACTCCCCCCGGGAACACAGTCCGCCTGTGCCCACTCCCCCCGGGAACACAGTCCGCCTGTGCCCACTCCCCCCGGGAACACAGTCTGCCTGTGCCCACTCCCCCCGGCAACACAGTCCGCCTGTGCCCACTCCCCCCGGCAACACAGTCCGCCTGTGCCCACTCCCCCCAGGAACACTGTCCGCCTGTGCCCACTCCCCCCCCCGGGAACACTGTCCGCCTGTGCCCACTCCCCCCGGGAACACTGTCCGCCTGTGCCCACTCCCCCCGGGAACACAGTCCGCCTGTGCCCACTCCCCCCGGGAACACAGTCTGCCTGTGCCCACTCCCCCCGGCAACACAGTCCGCCTGTGCCCACTCCCCCCGGCAACACAGTCCGCCTGTGCCCACTCCCCCCGGCTACACAGTCCGCCTGTGCCCACTCCCCCCCGGGAACAGAGTCCGCCTATGCCCACAGTCCCGCAGGAACACAGTCTGCCTATGCCCACAGTCCCCCGGGAACACACTCCATCTGTACCCACCGGTCCCCCGGGAACACAGTCCGCCTGTGCCCACTCCCCCTGGGAACACAGTCTGCCTGTGCCCACTCCCCCCGGCAACACAGTCCGCCTGTGCCCACTCCCCCCGGCAACACAGTCCGCCTGTACCCACTCCCCCCAGGAACACTGTCCGCCTGTGCCCACTCCCCCCCCGGGAACACTGTCCGCCTGTGCCCACTCCCCCCGGGAACACTGTCCGCCTGTGCCCACTCCCCCCGGGAACACAGTCCGCCTGTGCCCACTCCCCCCGGGAACACAGTCTGCCTGTGCCCACTCCCCCCGGCAACACAGTCCACCTGTGCCCACTCCCCCCGGCAACACAGTCCGCCTGTGCCCACTCCCCCCCGGGAACAGAGTCCGCCTGTGCCCACTCCCCCCCGGAACACAGTCCGCCTATGCCCACAGTCCCGCAGGAACACAGTCCGCCTATGCCCACAGTCCCCCGGGAACACACTCCATCTGTACCCACCGGTCCCCCGGGAACACAATCCGTCCGTGTCCACAGTCCCCCGGGAACACGGTCCGTCTGTGCCCACTGTCCCCCGGGAACACAGTCCGCCTGTGCCCACTCCCCCCGGGAACACAGTCTGCCTGTGCCCACTCCCCCCGGCAACACAGTCCGCCTGTGCCCACTCCCCCCGGGAACACAGTCCGTCTGTGCCCACTGTCCCCCGGGAACACAGTCCGTCTGTGCCCACTGTCCCCCGGGAACACAGTCCGTCTGTGCCCACTGTCCCCCGGGAACACAGTCCGTCTGTACCCACTGTCGCCCAGGAACACAGTCCGTCTGTGCCCACTGTCCCCAGGCACACAGTCCGTCTGTGCCCACTGTCCCCAGGCACACAGTCCGTCTGTGCCCACTGTCCCCAGGCACACAGTCCGTCTGTGTCCACTGTCCCCAGGCACACAGTCCGTCTGTGCCCACTGTCCCCAGGCACACAGTCCGTCTGTGCCCACTGTCCCCAGGCACACAGTCTGTCTGTGCCCACTGTCCCCAGGCACACAGTCCGTCTGTGCCCACTGTCCCCAGGCACACAGTCCGTCTGTGCCCACTGTCCCCAGGCACACAGTCCGTCTGTGCCCACTGTCCCCAGGCACACAGTCCGTCTGTGCCCACTGTCCCCTGGGCACACAGTCTGTCTGTACCCACTGTCCCCTGGGCACACAGTCCGTCTGTACCCACTGTCCCCTGGGAAGACAGTCCGTCTGTACCCACTGTCCCCAGGCACACAGTCCGTCTGTACCCACTGTCCCCTGGGCACACAGTCTGTCTGTACCCACTGTCCCCTGGGAAGACAGTCTGTCTGTACCCACTGTCCCCTGGGAAGACAGTCTGTCTGTACCCACTGTCCCCTGGGAAGACAGTCCGTCTGTGCCCACTGTCACCTGGCAACACAGTCCGTCTGTGCCCACTGTCCCCTGGGAAGACAGTCCGTCTGTACCCACTGTCCCCCGGGAACGCAGTCCGTCTGTACCCACTGTCCCCCGGGAACACAGTCTGTCTGTACCCACTGTCCCCCGGGAACGCAGTCCGTCTGTACCCACTGTCCCCCGGGAACACAGTCCGTCTGCACCCACTGTCCCCGGGAACACAGTCCGTCTGCACCCACTGTCCCCGGGAACACAGTCCGTCTGCACCCACTGTCCCCGGGAACACAGTCCGTCTGCACCCACTGTCCCCGGGAACACAGTCTGTCTGTACCCACTGTCCCCGGGAACACAGTCCGTCTGCACCCACTGTCCCCCGGGAACACAGTCCGTCTGCACCCACTGTCCCCCGGGAACACAGTCCGTCTGCACCCACTGTCCCCCGGGAACACAGTCCGTCTGCACCCACTGTCCCCGGGAACACAGTCCGTCTGCGCCCACTGTCCCCCTGGAACACAGCCTAAAGAACAACTTGCATTTATACAGCGTCCTTAACATATTAAAATGTCCCACTGCGTGTCATAGTGGTGTAATCAGAGAAAAATGGGCACCATGCCAAAGGAGGTGATATTGGTGGGGAGGTGGGGAGGGGGGCAACTTAATGTTTGGTCAGAGGTGGGTTTTCAGGGGGTCTTAAAGGAGGATAAAGGTGGAGAAGTGAAGGAGTTTGGGGAGGGAACAACAGATCTCGGGGTCCAGACGGCTGAAGGCACAGCTACCCATGCTGGGGCCTTGGGGAGGATGTACTCGAGGCCAGAACTGGAGAAATGCAAAGATCTCAGAGAGTTATAGAGATAGGGAGGGGCGAGGCCATGGAGGGATTTGAAAACAAGGATGAGAATTTTAAAATTGAGGCATTGCTGGACCGGGAGCCAATGTAGGTCAGCGAGCACAGGGGGTGATGGGTGAACGGGACTTGGTGCGAGTTTGGATACGGACAGCAGTTTTGGTTGAGGTTAAGTTTAAGGAGGGTGGAAGATGGGAGGCCGGTCAGGAGAGCGTTGGAATAGTCGAGTCTGGAGGTAACAAAGGCATTGATGAGGGTTTCAGCAGCAGATGGATTAAATTTCATCTGACATCACTCTGCCCAATCTATGTCCTGGTGATGCCAGTTATTCAGCAGGATGAGGGTGACCTACAGAGTTGAGATTTTCATTCCATTACCCAGACAAGGCAGGGTTGGAAATGGTTATTTTAACATTACTTGGGTGTTAGTTTAGTTCCAAGCAGTCACTCCCGGGCAGGTTTCTGGGAAACACTGTTATTCTCCAGATGAGAATTTTGTTCATTCTCGGGATGTGGACTTTGCAGGCAAGGCCGGCATTTATTGGCCGTCCCTCACTGCCATGAGGGGGGTGGTGAGCCTTCACCGTGTGTCGTGTGTCCTGTGTCAGAGTGCAGAGATAAATGAGACATGAGGGGTGTGAAACAGCATCGCAGTGTCAGTGACAGGCCAATGATACCAGGTACAGTACGTGTGTCAGTGACAGGTGAGTGTTACCAGGTATAATACAGGTGTGTCAGTGACAGGCCAATGATACCAGGTACAGTACGTGTGTCAGTGACAGGTGAATGCTACCAGGTATAATACAGGTGTGTCAGTGACAGGTGAGTGTTACCAGGTATAATACAGGTGTGTCAGTGACATGTGAGTGTTACCAGGTATAATACAGGTGTGTCAGTGACAGGTGAGTGTTACCAGGTATAATACAGGTGTGTCAGTGACAGGTGAGTGTTACCAGGTATAATACAGGTGTGTCAGTGACAGGTGAGTGTTACCAGGTATAATACAGGTGTGTCAGTGACAGGTGAGTGTTACCAGGTATAATACAGGTGTGTCAGTGACAGGTGAGTGTTACCAGGTATAATACAGGTGTGTCAGTGACAGGTGAGTGTTACCAGGTATAATACAGGTGTGTCAGTGACAGGTGAGTGTTACCAGATCAATACAGGTGTGTCAGTGACAGGTGAGTGTTACCAGGTATAATACAGGTGTGTCAGTGACAGGTGAGTGTTACCAGGTATAATACAGGTA